>NC_139710.1:6570895-6618395 GCF_964188405.1 Protomyctophum parallelum | reverse complement strand
CGTCACAGTTCTTTGTTCTAAATCTTTTGAAAGTCTTGTCTGATCTTGTCTGCAGTAATTCACTGGAAGTTAATCAAGGTAATGCAGGTTTACGTATATATGGATATTACAATTACATCGTTTGGCATTCCATTTTTACTGATGTCCTATTATGACAGAGATGACATTGAAACTGCTTAGTACCGGGTTTGTTTCCACTGCTAAGCTCTCTAAAAAGTGGTCAGTGCAGTGGGGGAGATCTTGAAAGCAGAGATGGGTGCTTCATCATGAGGGATGGGCCTGACGGAATGCCATCGGGTCTCATGCACACATTGTGGTGTGTAAATCACAGTGCAGGGCACATACACACCGAGAGGACCTGGCACTCCGTGACAGCAAGATGCTGTCTAAAATTACCAGCCCAGGCACACAGACGCTTGCAGCCTGCAGACATAATGGGGGACTCCCGACCAATAGGGGCCACTAAGCCCAAGGACCCTAAACTGCTGGCGCTCTTATAGATCAGTCATTCTCAACCTTTTAATTTCAAGGATATTAGAAAGCTATGATATGGTATTAAGCCACGGACCCCGTTTTACATATTTTTCCCTTGGAAGTCAGTGTCAGTGTCATTGTGGTCAATTTAGACCCCGTGGTGGTCCCCGGACCGGACATTGAGAAACGGTGTTATAGTAGACTACTCCAATCTCTGTTAAATTGCTGTCTTCTATATCTGCCCCACCTGCCTTAACCCATTCTGACCTGAGATCAGATTCATACGAGGTTTCCGCTGGACACACACTGGTCTGATTAACCCATTCTGACCCGAGATCAGATTCTAGAAATGTCAGTCGCTCTTCGATTTAAAAAAAATAGCAGACCTACAAGCTCGTATCGGGCCACTCGGTGGCGCGATATGAGCTTGTAGATCTGCTATTTTCTGCTAAAGCACGACACGATGCTAACACCAAAATGGGTCCCCGTTCAGAATGGGCTAAAAATATATTTTGACAAACTTAATTAACTCAGCACTTCTGCTCTGCACAATCTTTCGTGCATGTGTCGGCTCTTGCAACCCCGCACTTTGAGGGGCCGCACTCCTCCAATATGCAAATTAGCCACTTTGCCACTCTGCTTTGAGCACTAGTGGTGGGCAGGGCGCGAGGCCTATCATATTGGACCATTTGAATAGTAATATATGCAGAATTCCTCAGTGAAGAGCTTAGGAGTGTTTTTTTTTTACATACTTTAAAAATGTGTCTAGAGGGGGACTTTAAAGACCACGATAATACAAAGGCCGATGGAGTGACATGCTATCATTAGTGAAGACCATATGCTACTACAGGAGGAAGCTGGAGAAAGAGGTAGGATTTTGGTCACTGAAGCTGTGTCGTTTGTGATGATAATCTATTCCAGTGCCGTGTGGTGTGTAGTCGTTAAATTCCAAGATTGTGGGTGTGAGTGTATGAGTATGAGCATGGAATACCACCATATTCTCCATTTTTGGCGCCTTTATTCTTGAGCATTAGGAGGTGAAGGTTGAGGTGCAAAGTGTTGACAACAGAAAGTTTTCTTGTCTTCTCACGGCTCTCCTGGGAGGAGCTGAAGTCTGCAGGATGGAAGCAGGTTTCATGATCTATAGTTGGTATGCTTACCATATGGAGGAAGTACTGATCTGTTGTGTATATATGACAGCCATGGACTCACTCCATATATTCTGGTACAGAATCTCTCCCTAGTAGCAGCCACGTATTGTTATTGCCGTCTTGGTAGTTTTGGCACGGCTTATTCCGAATCATGACAAACAGGGATCTTTCCATCCTCTTTTTGAAAATATACATAAGTTCTGACTATTAATCGTTGCATTCCTGTGCAACTCGTCTGAATAATAGGCCTCTGAAGACTCATTGTGGCTTCTGTCTGTCTAATATTCTGGTTGGAAATGAGCAGAGATGGCCTTGATGATGCAACAATCTGCTGCGTCTGGGTGCCGTTCGGTGACAGGGCCCAGGAGAATACGCCATGGAGGAATGAAATCTCTTTCATGCTTTTTTGCACTTTCTCTCTCTCAAGCCCTCCGAGATAAAACCGGGATCTAAGCCAGAGGACCTTTCATGTCCATGTCTTGTGTGTGTGTGTGTGTGTGTGTGTGTGTGTGTGTGTGTGTGTGTGTGTGTGTGTGTGTGTGTGTGTGTGTGTGTGTGTGTGTGTGTGTGTGTGTGTGTGTGTGTGTGTGTGTGTGTGTGTGTGTGTGTGTGTGTGTGTGTGTGTGTGTGTGTGTGTGTGTGTGTGTGTGTGTGTGTGTGTGTGTGTGACGCTGTTCTTCTGAAACGGCATGGGTGATGAAAAATGACAGCCATGAACTCAAAACACTTACAGAAACTAATTTTCTGAGCTGTGGCAACCTCATCCTGGCTTGATGTGCGTGTGGCGAATCAATTTGATGTTACTGCAGAA
Source organism: Protomyctophum parallelum (assembly GCF_964188405.1). Taxonomy (NCBI): domain Eukaryota; kingdom Metazoa; phylum Chordata; class Actinopteri; order Myctophiformes; family Myctophidae; genus Protomyctophum; species Protomyctophum parallelum. The sequence continues at coordinate 6,615,959 of NC_139710.1, read as the reverse complement.
ATTCCCACAATGTGCTTTTTTTCCTCACCTGAACTGTAGATTTCCTGGTGCTTTCTACATGGGTGAAGGTAGCTATAGGTGCAAACAACAGCTCATCTACATCTGCTTTTGTTTGAGCTGAGAGAACAGACATACAGGTATATGGGGTGACCTGTACACATTGCACTTGGCAGTCAATGCCAAGCTATTCCAGTAAACCCCCAGACCGGCCGGGAATTGCATAATATTAACTCACGGCTCATTCTGTCTGGTTTCATTGTGGACTTGAATTAGGAATGCCCCCGCTCACGCACGCACGCATGCACGCACACATGCATGCACGCACACACACACACACTCACACACACACTCATTTGTGTCCTCCTGAATGACTGAGCCCTTTTAATTCAGCCTGATGTCACAGCAAATTTGTAGCTATAGTTTTTCGTATGATATTGTCAAAATGTGGACTCACTCAAACAATGAGTGACCTTATAAGACGTGAGCACCTTGTCGCCATATGGGGTTCGGAATTCCACTGCAGTGTTCTCTAATCTCCACAACATGGTCGGAATGTTTAAGCTTTTGGGGGGTGGGGGGTGGGGGGGGGGGGGACGCAACTGTAAGGACAACAAATAGAAGCCGTCAACCATGTGAACGATTTTGGCTTCAGCCCACTGTGCGTGTGTGTGTGCTGCAGTTCTGCACCCACACACACACACACACACACACACCCCACCATCTGCTTGCAGGGGGAGTTGGGAATAGGAATGGGGCGGGGGCGGGGGGGGGGGGGGGGGTTGTTGCTGATTTTGGAAGGCCTTGACCAGAGGAATTCAAGTTCAAGACTCCACTGTCCTAAGTGGGTAATTTGGTGTACAGCAAGGCAAGGGAATGAAAATACGTCCTGATGAAGCCCCATATAGACGAATGACTCACATATTTGATGAACCCATCCGGAGAATATTTAGGCCAGCGATTCTCGAGAATGAGTGTTACTCTGCTGAAGTCTGACGTTGAAGTGGTGTTTGCCAGATAAGTTCAGTCTGTGATAGCATAAGCTTTGTTTTCCACATCGAGACACTTTGAACAGAGAAGCAGGATTTTCTCCAGCAGAATTCTTCATTTGCGTCATGGAGCGCGTCTACTTTGCTGTTCGATCATTTATTGTAATTTGTCCCAGTGGCGTGCATTGATAGGCCTTTTCCAGCAATGTGCCCTTTTTTTTTTTTAAGTACATTTTATTCAAAGAGTATGACATCATATGCAATTTTCACAGAAAGAGAATACGACTTTGTTTTTTACATTTTCTCCCACAACTCCTTTCCCAGTCCTCCCCACCCACCAGACATACACCCAACACCGCTGAAGTGCCCTTGAGCAAGGCACTGAACCCCCAACTGCTCCCCCTGGAGCTGCTTAGTGGCCAACAGTATAAGACTGTGGTTGTACTGGTCAGCTCCCAGGTTTTAATGTGTGTGTCTGTGTGTTTCTATGTGCAGGGCGTTGCTGAAAATGAGCACTTGTGCTCACCCTGGTTAACCCATTCTGACCTGAGATCAGATTCATACGAGGTTTCCGCCGGACACACACTGGTCTGATGAACCCATTCTGACCTGAGATCAGATTCTAAAAATGTCAGTCACTCTTCGATTTTTCAAAAAATAGCAGACCTACAAGCTCGTATCGCGCCACTCGGTGGCGCGATATGAGCTTGTAGATCTGCTATTTTTCAATAGCTAAATCATAACATGATGCCGACACCAAAATGGGTGCCCGGTCAGAATGGGTTAAATAAAGGAAAAATAAATTCATAACTAGAAAAAGTGCCCTTCTGGGCACAGGTCTCCACCAGGATAGGAATGTAGGACATTGCAGCTTGCCTTCATCTGGTGGTTGGATAAAAGGGCAACAAAAGTAAATTATCCACAGATCCGTGCAGTTAGAGGTAAAAACACTTTTCGGCCAGTTATAGCGCCACCTTGAGGCTGAGTTGAAATTGTTCATGTGGCATTTCTTCCTCGGCCTAGTGGGAATGTGCGTGCACAATTTCACGGAAATCACGCGATGTGTTCATGATTTGCAGCATTTTGTTTGAAACTGAGCACTCCTGTGAACTTTGGAAGCCAATCTTAACCAATCAGGATGGAGTCTGAGAAATCTGAAAGACCCGTTTCGTTGAATGGCTCTAGAGAGACTGTGTACCAATTTGCGGGATGTTTGGACAAAATCTGTAGGTGTACTGTGCAAAAACTTGTTTTGCACAAAGCGGCCTCCTGGTGGCGCTATAACAGGCCGTTGTGGAAATTTTGGGGCAGAGGTTCATCGTTGGCATCCAGGGAGTGTGTGTGCAAAATTTGGCATCGACCGGGTTAACGGTGCGGGAGATTAGCTGCTCACGGACACACGGACGGACGGACACACACACACACACGGACGGACGGACGGACGGACGGACGGACGGACGGAGTGCAAAACATACTCTCCACCCATGCCTTCGGCCTGGTGGAGACAATAATAATAATAATAATGTAACGGGTAGCGCAGGTGTTTTAGGGATAAGGCTGGTGTCCCAAGATAGCAACAGGAACACCCCTTGCGCAATGTTAAATACCCCAAATAGTGGGTTTAGGGACAAAAATAGAGCCTGTGTTTGAGGTGAAGACATGAGTCAAAAAAGAGTCAACCTCATTTCATGTTGTGCAATTATAGCGTCATCTCTGTAAATGAGATATGTTGTTTGTTTGTCTGGCAAATAGAACCTGGCAGTGATGTTATATTTGGAGGTTTTCCTTTAGGGTGTGGGTCTATTGGGCTCACATTACATGACGGACATTTCTGTTAAGGGTCCCACTCAAGTCAGTTTTGCTCTTAGTTTATACCATTCTGACCTGAGATCAGATTCATACGAGGTTTCCGCCGGACACACACTGGTCTGATGAACCCATTCTGACCTGAGATCAGATTCTAAAAATGTCAGTCGCTCTTCGATTTTTCAAAAATAGCAGACCTACAAGCTCGTATCGCGCCACTCGGTGGCGCGATATGAGCTTGTAGATCTGCTATTTTTAAATAGCTAAAGCATAACAGGGTAAAATATGTCATTGTAAGATAAATGCTCTCCCCTGAATCCATATCATCAAGCATTTCTCTCATAGTGACCAATTCAGACACAGGAACTTTGGCATGGCACATTGTTTCTAATATCGATGATCCAGTAGGAGATGCTTTAATAGGCCTAACATGATTATTACATAATCGCCTGATCGCAATTATTTGAGATAATTATAATGAATTCGCATAATCGTCAGAATCGTTTCCATTCAGCTGCTGGAAAGCTGCTGAAATAGACAATCACAACATGTTTGAAAGTATAACATTATTAAATGCATGGCCTGTTAAACGGTCATTATTTATTTTGATTATTGGTACCAGCCTAAAATATCTAAAGCCCTAAAAGACAAATTAGAATTGTAATTTAGATTTGAATATGTTCCAATGTTCAATGCCAAAAACACAATTAAATTATATTACTGATATTACATATAGTATATTATAGTCAGTCGCTCTGGATCAGAGCACCAATAGTTACAGTGCTTACAGTACGTGTGTGTGTGTGTGTGTGTGTGTGTGTGTGTGTGTGTGTGTGTGTGTGTGTGTGTGTGTGTGTGTGTGTGTGTGTGTGTGCGCGCGCACGTGATGTTGCATGCAAGTCTCTCTTCGCATCTTTGCATCCTAATATGGAACAGGCTGCTCCGCACATTCAATACATTCCATGGGTTTATCCTAGGTCTTTCATTCATATCATCCATCTTCTTGTTTTAGTCACCGCATATCTCCTAGGCCAGAAAAAAGAGGGATGTTTTCATCATTTTGAGATATTACTTTGTTCCTTCCTGAAGCCTGTGGTCTAATGGGGGGCTTTGTCCACTGGTATTCAATTCAAGTGTTTTCGGCCCATTTTAGTGGGGCCCCAGTTGGGGTGGACAACAATAATGTTCATATGAAATATTCACCACGAGTAAGGCCTTCCAGCATGTGGTTGAACTGTTCAACTGGTGTTCAGCAGTGAGATAGAATTCTACTTTCAATTTGAGGAGGAAAAAAAAACAAGTAAACCAAATGCTTCCAGAGATCTCTAACAAGATTGAGGGGTTTCATTTTCTTATTAGACGGTTGGTGCCTGTCTGCCTTTCTGGCCCGCCTGCTATCTGTCTGCCCCTCTCACTGGCATGCAATGTTTATGCTCCTTGTCTCATCTCCCTTGCGTCTCGCTCTGAATTTCCAGCTTAATAAAATGAGAGTGCAATTTGGAGCTTCGAATTAGAAGTGAAACAATAGATGGTGTACTGGTCTGCTCAAATTGCCATGACAGCGGTGCGTGATTGCGCTGGTATGCTGCCTGCAATGATATGCCAGTCAGAGTGAGTAGGCGGTAGCCTGGATCCAGCCCATAGGCCTGCGCCCCCTCTCTGAGTAGCTTCAGTTCAATCTGATAGGCTAAGTAGGTGATGCTCTTACACTCTGTTTGGTGGCCTTATTTGGAAACCAAAATGCAAGGAGCAAATATCTACTGGCATTCAGCAGACAAGCCTCACCTCTGAGTGCCCAGGTAATTATAGCCTGATTGATCTACATCTGTCCAGAGTAATTGTTGGGACTGCTGTGAATTTGTGTGTGTGTGTGTGTGTGTGTGTGCGTGTGCGTGTGCGCGTGTGCGTGTGTGTGTGTGTGTGTGCAAGCGTGGATGTACTTGTACTGTATGTCAAATTGTGTGCACTGCAGGTGCTTGGATCAAAGAGGGATTAGCTCTCATAATAAAACATCAACTGCACATAGTGAAAATGACTATAAGCTTGATGCTAGCTTAGCATCATCTCAGATTGGTAAAAATTTAAATTGTGTCCAGTGGGGAAGTAGGCTAATAAAATGATGATTGAGCAAAACAAAATATTATATCTGTTTATAAACATACAGTAGGGACTGTTTCTATTCTTAGACACAGTCTAGTGTACAGTATGTGTGTATACCTGCATAACATGAAGATACCATGAGTTCCCAGTAGAATAAGGCTATAGTCTCTCTGTTCCAAATTCTGCTGTCAAACACAAGCTAGCCCCGATTAAGAAACCGCCTGCGTAGTTGAGCTGCACCAGGCGGCTCCCGACCACTCCAGATTGCCGGCGTGCAAGTCAGAGATCGGAATAAACGCTTACCACATGGCACCACTGAAGAAAAAAACTCTTAGATGCAGTCCTCTGTGGAGGGTTTATTTCCTTTTTTAGGGTGCAGTAAGCGCGTCTGCACAATTCTCATTTATGGCAGGATTTTGGAGTCTGCAATAAAATGCCTTTCCCGATGCGTCCCCCAATAAAATGCATATTATGTTTTGCCACAGCGTTCCTGGCTTACAGCCGATGAATATGTCAATGTGCTGGGGTTTGAAGATCTGGTCTTGGAAGGCTACTATACCATGTCTCAGATTCACCTTTGTTGTCCTTTGTATGAAGTTCACATTCCTTCCAGGATATAAAGGAAGAGAGAGAATAGCAGGGCCACAATACCACAGGATGTTGGTGTGCACTTTTGGTCTTTGTGTACAACTGTGCACACCAAAAAAAAACTCCCTTTCTCTCTCCATCAGTTACTACCCTGTGCTTTCGTAACTTCTGCATTTTTGTGCGAAAAAGCAGACTGAAATCTTTTTTTCTTTTCCTTTTTTTTTTGCGAAACCTGCTGATCTGCTTATGTTCTTTTTCTGGGCCGTGCGAAAGAGCCCTGTGGTTGTTTCTATTCCATTTTCCCACTGAGGAATTTCCCTTTGACTGTGTGTGACTGCTGTTTCCAGTACCCCTCCTCCTACCTACTGTAGATGATGGAGAAAGGCCTAGTAAGTTTGTGTGTGTGTGTGTGTGTGTGTGTGTGTGTGTGTGTGTGTGTGTGTGTGTGTGTGTGTGTGTGTGTGTGTGTGTGTGTGTGTGTGTGTGTGTGTGTGTGTGTGTGTGTGTGTGTGTGTGTGACACTGTGTGTGTGTGTGTGTGTGTGTGTGTGTGTGCATGTGCGTGTGTTTGTGTTTGTGTTTTGTTGTGTTTTTTTGGGGGGGTGGAGAAAGAAACCTTCTGGCAGTATAGCACTTCTTGTGTTTCTGTTGTTGGGATACAGAATGTGGGTGTTGAAGGCAGAATGAAAAGTGTGGTTGAGGTCTGACTATTAGATTCGAGGTGATCCAGTTTTAACCACTTAATCCCTGTATATACTTCGTTGTACATCAAATAGTGAAAATAGTCGATGTGCAAGATCCCAACATGTTGCACAGCGAGTCTTGAGACGTGTTTTGAGCTTGCCTTGTAGAGCTGCTGCTATGTTCATTGAATGTTTGCCTATATTTTCCGAATGTTCCCATATTGTCTGAGAATGTTTTTCACCAAATGTTTGCCTATTATGACATTCCCAGAAAAGGGAGTTTCTACTCAATTTGTATGGTGTAAGTAAGGGATGTGTGAGTGTGTGTGTGTGTGTGTGTGTGTGTGTGTGTGTGTGTGTGTGTGTGTGTGTGTGTGTGTGTGTGTGTGTGTGTGCGCAACTGAAAAATATTTGTGTCCTTGATAATGTATTTTATAATTGTGGACTCAAATATAGATATTGCGTGTCTATATGTGTCTTTTACACATAGGGTGTGTATCAGTTAACAAATGTGGGGACATTATGTGCGTGAATGAGAATGTATGCATGATAACATGTGCACGCTGCACAAATCTGGATCCAATCTTATAGTCTAGGAGTGTGTATTGTAGGAGTTATTTTTGGCTCCCTGTTAGGTTGCACAGCTCATTGCATTGTGGTAACAGAGTGAAAACACTGCAGCCATGGCACGCACGCACGCACGCACGCACGCACACGCACACTCGCACGCACGCACACACACACACACACACACACACACACACACACACACACACACGCACACAGTGCATTACACCCTTTTGCATTAGTTTGGGCTCCTTGGCATGGAAACCTTTGGGAATACCTGGTATTTTAGGCCTTGTCGGGATGAAGCTATTTGATCAGATCAGAGATCAGAGGATTTTTTTTTTTGGTGTTCCCTTTGGACGTGTGTTCGACCGTACTCTGTACTGTTCACATTTCTGCCAATAAAGTATTCAATCCATCAATCACAAGCAGCATACGGTTTGAAGTGTTAGAATCTGCAATCTGCAGTGCTATACTCACGTCCCCCCCCTGACTTCCTTTATGAATGTAGTCTACGTGGGGTGGGGCTGCATACCACAGTGGGCAGACAAGCAGGAAAGCAAAGGGAGCTCCCGCTCTTCCTTCCCGTCTGTGCAGCGGCGTTGCTCATAATAATGCTACGCCAGCGATAAAACAAAGTGCCGTAGCACAGAGAATTCACAGTATGGCCAGGGTCGGTTGGTTGGTTGTGAATAGTCTATACTCTATAGCCACCCTGTGCTGATTTTTGCCATCACTGGTCACACCTCATTTCCCTATGCGAGTTATCACATCCTCATCCATGACGGTGCTTTCAGTGGGAATACGTGTTTCTCTTGTCACGTGGTCTTCATCTCAGTAGTATTAGTAAGAGCCCATTCTGACCTGAGATCAGATTCATACGAGGTTTCCACCGGACACACACTGGTCTGATGAACCCATTCTGACCTGAGATCAGATTCATACGAGGTTTCCACTGGACACACACTGGTCTGATGAACCCATTCTGACCTGAGATCAGATTCTAAAAATGTCAGTCGCTCTTCGATTTTTCAAAAATAGCAGACCTACAAGCTCGTATCGCGCCACTCGGTGGCGCGATATGAGCTTGTAGATCTGCTATTTTTCAATAGCTAAAGCATAACATGATGCCGACACCAAAATGGGTGCCCGGTCAGAATGGATTAGAGTGGGACTATTCCAGGACAACGTTGAAACTCTTCAATCACACTCTAAATATCTCTCGGACATTATGTTCATTTATATTTATATTATTATACGTATGTTTGTTAAGAGATGATATGGCTTTTCTTTGCATCTCCACCAACATTATACCCTCAGCCTCGGTCACCAACCAACCACAAGATGTAGTCACATTTTGGTTAATCGGCAGAGTGTTCTCCGTTGAAACCAGCTTAATTTGATTTGGGAGTGTCATCACAACATCAACTGTGAAGACACTCCTCCCTCTGCTCTATTCCCAGAATTGTGTTTAATTGGAGAGGCTGAGCACACCCAGAGATCAACAGAACACATGCGTGCGCATACACACAGACACACGCACGCATGCTCGCGTACATGCACATGCACGCACGCATAATTACACACACACACACACACACACACACACCCGTCACACACCCACACACACACACACACACACACACACACACTTTTAACCAACATGCATGATTCAAAGATGAAATCTAAACTAAAGAAAAACTAATACAAAACACACGCGTGCACGCACACAAACACACACACACACACACACACACACACACACACACACACACACACACACACACACACACACACACACACACACAGAGAACTCTTGACACACAGAGAGGAGCAGTAAGCCAGAGAATGTGCTGTTGTAGCAGTTACTGCTGCTTGTGGTGCTGGGACTGTCTGCAGGGCTGATGGAGCAGAAATGTGTTCCTCACTGTACTGTATGTACAGTATATACAGTGCCACACTGTAGCTGCGCTCTGTGGCGTTGAAGCCGGAATCAGGCATTCAGCTGACACACCTGTGATCGTGAGTGAAATTATCCGTTCAGCGTGCGGTTCAGTCCCCTTGCTCGAGGACACTTTGTCCGTAAAGTGCGGTGATTTACAATTTACAATTACAATTTACAATTTAAGTATTTACGCTCTTAATCCAGAGCGATTTGAGATGTGCCAATGTGTAATTCAGACTTTTCTGCAACGTTTTTTTTTTTAATTCATTTAGCTGTTTCGGAGGGCTGGGTCCCTTCCTGATACATGCCTCTTCATCTTCAGGCAGCCTCCCTCCCCAATCTCAATGTTATCTCTCCATCCGTTGACCCTAGCTGGCTGCTCTGTCGTCAGTGTACAGTGGGGCTGTCATTGCTCCACACTCCCAGCTTAATGCTTATTTTGGGTCAAGAAGATCCTGTTTACTGGATGGGGCTTAATTCTTCAAAAGTCAGCATTTCCTGTGGTACAGAAAGCTTCTGAACAACAGGAAATTGCCCAAGTTCAAGACTTGTGTGTCTCGGAATAACATATACATCTTTGGATAATGTATAGACAAGCACATGGTTATTATTATTATAAAGGAAAACTAATTGTAATTTATTTTAACTGCTTTTTTTGTGATTTTGGGGGCTTGGCTTGTGTCAGTGCTGGAGCTGTGGATTTTATTAATTGTGAACACAGCAGCATGGAAAATATTGTACTGTTTGTTGTCTACACTACTATACAGTATGTTCATCACCTGCACTTTATTCACTGTATGTGCCTTTATAGCACTAATGGCCGTTTCTATCTTCTTTGTTTTGTGTTATACTTTGGCCCACTTTGCCTGCGTTTCCCCCTGTTTTCACATGTATTGCACTGCCTGGTGCAATCATGCTATTGTCAGTATCTGTCTTGCGTGTGTTATTCAACCATGTGGACCTGCAGCTGTCTGGGGGGGGGGGGGGGGGGGTGGAGGGGTAGCCTGCCATAGTAGGCTTTATATAGCCATATTTCACCCCCAGTCACCACCAATACACACATACAGTACAGTATGTACACAGTCTGTAGTACACATGCAGCCAGGCACTCACCTCTTCAGTCTGGATTTCCACAAAAGAATGTAGTCTACATTCAGCGTACATTCAGGTACCTACATTAGTATACTGTAATACATAGTTACATACAGTACATATTTGTTCAGTCCAAAATGTTGTGTTTGTTGTCATGATTTGTCACTGGGACTGCGACGCTCTATTGACATTGAGAGGAAAACAATCTAGCGGCGTCTAGGTGAATTAATCTAGCTCATGAGCCGAATGCCATTTGTGTCTGCTTAAAAAGCGTAACATCTACAGTACACAAAGGTTATCTGCAGAAAAACTAGCCATCCTGTTTTGAATCCAACCCAAACTCTGTTCACCCTTAGCTCCAGTGGTGAACACATAGTCAAGTACATTAGGTTGGATAATGACACCAGCCTTGTTTTCCCTCTCTTTCTCTCCTGATTTTTTATCACTTTTCAACCATCACATATTTGTTCTCCAAAGTACTTTGTCTCGACAGGGGCACTGTGTTGTATTCCATGGCAGATGAGATCTCTTTCTCTCTCTCTCTCTCTCTCTCTCTCTCTCTCTCTCTCTCTCTCTCTCTGTCTTGTGGAGCAACGGGGAGAGCGTCGTGTCTGTGTACTGCAGATGACCTGTCTGTACGCTGATCTCTGGTAGCACTTAAAGCAGTGAGCGCTGGCTCAGAGAAGAGGGACCGAAGATAGATAGCAGCGTAGCTATTTGTGATGTGAAGGGAGGCCGTTTGTTTGGTTTGAACACAAGGAGAGGAGAGAAGGGGATCATTTGTTTCACAAGCAATTTTCAGCGAGTTGTCAGGAATGAGAGGATTATAGTACGTCTGGCTGTAAGGCAAGCTTTAAAATTAGGATAATTATAAGCTTTTTTTGTACAGTCTTGTGTTAACAATAATAGAATACTTTGTGGTGCTGATAATTCTCATCGTCTTCATCATAAGAATGAGCATAGCGTATATTTCATAGCAATGCGACAGCTTTTCAGCCAATGCAATAAATACCGACAATGAATGACGTCATGGATGCGAATTCCAGCGGGCGGCTACTACTACAGATAAATGCATTTCCACTGTGCCGTTGCACCGTTTGTCATGTCCAGATGGAAATACTAAGCCTCCGAGAATAAGAGGGTTCTCTCAACTTCTACGCCGACCCACAGAAGCAGGCACACACACACACACACACACACACACACACACACACACACACACACACACACACACACACACACACACACACACACACACACACACACACACTCACACACTCACACACTCACACAGCGGAGCAGAGTAGGACAGGGAGTGGGAGGAGACACGTCCTGTAATATCACATTTCTTTTCATTCGTCTCAGAGAGAATAATAAATAATGTGACTGGCCCTTTGGCTCTGGGCTCTCTCTGATAGATTTATCCAGCGACACAAAGGCTCCCGTTATAAGACGGTCCATATATTCTCAGCCTCTGGCTTTATCTCATCGGCCCGGTTGAAGGTTAGCAGTAAATCTTGGGGGGGGTCTTCAGTGTGACTGCAAGCCTCTTATGGGGGTCTGGGAGGCCAGGGGGGAGCCTGCCCCGGGCGGGTGTTTGTCCTGCACAGTGGTGGAGTTCATCTGAGGCCAGGCGGATGCTGTTACTGTGTAAAGGTCGCGTGTGCGCGTGCTCTCACACACACACACACTGACTCACACAAACAACACTATGACCTCCGGTGCATCACACGTGTTTCTTTGATCTCTTGTCCAGTTATTCCACCGAGTGGCGCGATACGAGCTTGTAGGTCTGCTATTTTTGAAAAAAATCGAAGAACGACTGACATTTTTAGAATCTGATCTCAGGTCAGAATGGGTTCATCAGACCAGTGTGTGTCCAGTGGAAAACCTCGTATGAATCTGATCTCAGGTCAGAATGGGTTATTGTCAAGTTCAAGCCGCCTTGGTGGACCGTATTAGCTGCGTGAGGCTTTATCTATCCTATGTGTACTGTGTGTGTCTGTCTGTGTAGCACAGTCCGATGTTCTCCACCTACCGATACAGCATATGTGGGGAACTCTAAATTCAATGTAGGGGCTAAAACTGTGTGGAGACAACATAGAGATTCAAAAAGAAACTGCATTGCAGCAACCGATGCAAAGATTTTAGGGCAGTCCTTAACATTGGATACCGGTGGATAGGTTTTCAAAGCAGTAGGCATAGGTATGTTTAGCTTAGGTTCTCACCGCTGCTCTACTCTACCCTGCATTTCATTAGAACATTTCATAAGGTCAACTTTGACTCCCTGAGGGGAAAATTGAGTCCGCAACACTGGTATGAAAACTCAGCTCCACTGGTTTGACTCCCTAACTGTTCTGTACTTTATCAAGGGACACTTGTCATTATCATAGTGTGCCCTCAGTCAGTTTGTTGCAGATAAGTGATTTAGATGAAGCAAATACTGTGTCCAGGTAGCTTATTCAGTAGAGTTCTCACATTTGGTCTTCAAGGTCATGGGTCCCGCCCCGTGATCCCGGGCACCGCCAGCGTATGAGTATAGCACAGCTTGATTGTGGCAAGTTGTAGGCTACTGTACGTGTGTGCTGTGCAGTAAGTAGTGGGAGCTGATACGTAGGTGACACTCCACCTCGGCAACCCATCTCCCAGGGGGTCCTAGCGCATTGTATTGCATTTTCAGCTGATACCGACAATAAGCCTCTCCGACTTACTAACTTAGGGGTAAGCTCTGAATCTGGAAATCCCACATCACCTCCACTATGTCTGTATATGGGGAACTGAAAAACATTTATCACTCGGAACATATTTAGATTTGGTAATACACGATGAAAGCTCTGTTTCTCATGTAACTGCCCACTTTTGCTGTGTGTGCGTGCGTGCGTGTGTTTGCATCATAGACTGTAAAAAAATATGGACAAAGCGTTCCCCGGGTCTAACATGGACGTAAAATGAAGCCTGTTATTCCTGCACTGTAAGTCGCCATCTTTCTAGATCCGTTTGGGCCCAGCTGGCCATTGGCTGGCTCCGTTTTGGCCCAGCTGGCCATTGGCTGGCCCAGACACGAGGCGGGACTTCCCCCCTTCTTCTCCGTTGGTTTTTATTTTGACTCGAGTGGGAGGGGAATCCCGATCATAGACTGTAACGGTAGCCACGCCCCTCAGAACATGCGCGACTTTATGGTCATGTTTTTAATAAATGGGACCATAATTTTCCAAAAAGAATATTATGACATTAGAAATGAGACTTTAAACTAGTGACTGGAAGCAGAAAGTATTCATGACCATGTTTATTAAGGTAATACAGTCTAGGTGAAGTTGGGCCCAAATACATGGACTTCTATGGGGCTATGGGTTTTTCTGGGTCCAGTGACAGCGCCACAACAGGCCATTATATGAACTTTCAGGAGTTTCAGGCTTCACAAAATATCTGTCTGACTGCCCCCCTGGTTTGCATGCGTGCGTGTGTGTGTGCGTGTGTGTGTGTGTGTGTGTGTGTGTGTGTGTGTGTGTGTGTGTGTGTGTGTGTGTGTGTGTGTGTGTTTGTGTTTGTGTGTGCATCTGTGTGCTGACAGTGAGCACCACGCCCGCCCCCCGGTGTAGCCTCACAGGAAAGTGGAACATAATGTCCGTGTTGCATCTGTCTGGACCTGACATGGACTGGGCCTCGGGCACTTTAGGAACCATCCACGTACAGTACCTTGCACAGTACCATGCACGCATGCTGTCACACGGTACCACCACACAGCTACTGCTAATGTGTCTCAGAATCCTTTGCTCTATCTGCTCTCTCCCTCTCTCTCTCTCTCTGTTTCTCTGTCTTTATAGAGGTCGCGCCCACTTGTCCAAACAAACAGGGCTGACCACGAGTGATGACCCCTCCCTAAGGCCCCCCCAGTGTCCTGTTGTTATATTTTACTATCAGGCCTCAGTGAACACCCCCCCCCCCCCCTCTCTCTCTCTCTCTCTCTCTCTGTTGTTATTGGTTCTCTCACTCTTTCCACCATTTCTCTCTTCTCTCCCCCCGTCTCCCTCCATTCTCTCGTTCTTTTGTTTTGGTTCTATTGTTTTGCCCTGCTTACCTCACCCTCTCTGTTCTCTGCTACTTTAACTCTCCCTACCTCTCTCCTACCCTCCTTGTCTATAACGGTCTCTCTTTCTCTCTAATCACTCCTTTTCTCTCTCACTTATTCCCTGTGTGGTCTGTTTACTTCATATCGGCAGTGAACTGATTTATGACCATCCTGATAGCAAAGGTTGTGTGAGTGACTGACAGGAATTCTATGTAAGATACTTTTTTTTAAACAAATGTGATGAGGTCAGCACATTTGAGCACATTTGGGCAAGTGGCTATGGCCGTTTTTAGCCCAAGGATTGTTTTTTGTGCAAAACTAATTCAGAATCATGAAAACCCCCTAGTTTGACACATCACATGCTACTGAAAGCAGAATGATTTTTAGGTAATATTGCCTTATTGTGCCTTAACAGGTTGTTGATGGTGGCCATATGGATTTGGGGCTTGCCTGCATTTTTGCGAGGTACAGTTTTTTTAAACATTCATAGATGATAAATCCACTGAGAAACTGACCTTTGCTCTCCGCGGTCACAGAAGTATCAGATACGACCCCACTACTTGTTTTTTTAAAACGCTTGAAAATGTTTGAACATCTTGAAGACTTTTGATTAAAGAGCATCTTCCACACTTATTACCGTGTGTGTGTCTACAATGTGCTTGCTACGCGACTAGACAGGAGACCCACGAAGCAGGTCGACTTTCTAGTATATAAATACAATTCAGTTGACGACTTGAGTGACAGATTGCAGGAATTCTGTGTATGTAGGGGGGGGGGGGGGCATAATTGACACCATATGCGAGAAATTACCCCAGGTTTCAAAACAACCTGGGCAATTAGAATGGGAATATTAGACCTGGCCTGGGAATGCAGTACTGTCAAATGTTATTGTGCTTGCTAGCCCGGGGGAAAACATGGAAAACATGCTTTACTTTAAGTAATCAGGCTCATCAGCTGCAGTGATTTTCCCAGTAGCAACCTTTTAGTTAATCTACTTTTCCATTACCTCAATTTCTGCGTGTTTGCTTCACATGACTTATCTTTCTGACCCTTAAAGCTTTGAGACTTTAATTCTATTTAATCTAGCATTATCCATGTGGCAAGTGGGCCATGTACATATCAGAGACCCAGGCCCATACAGATTGACTCTGGGCCCACCCATAATGACGGCTTGCTAAAAACCTATATGAGATCCATGCAAACTTTATATTCCACTCGGCGTCACGTTCTGTCCTAGACATGGCAGCTGCACCTGATTGTGGCCACTAGACTATTGCTCTTAATAAAATGTCTTATCGTGTTCTATGTGTTTGAAACGTGTCCCAGAAGCAGCAAGTGGTTTGTCTTTTCCACGTGCCGCTCATGGAAAGCAGCCAAACGGACAGTGAAAATAACTGTCATATTGACATCAGCCACCGGTGGTCGTTAACTCAGGCCCACCCAGATGTTTCCAGACCCAGTGATTAGACATGGTGCGTTTCCACCACTGTTACAGTACATAACTACATAAACCATTCATAGTATTTAGTGTTGTTAAGCTCTCTACACTATTAACGCATTCTGACCTGAGATCAGATTCATACGAGTTTTCCACTGGACACACACTGGTCTGATTAACCCATTCTGACCTGAGATCAGATTCTAAAAATGTCAGTCGTTCTTCGATTTTTCAAAAATAGCAGACCTACAAGCTCGTATCGCGCCACTCGGTGGCGCGATATGAGCTTGTAGATCTGCTACTTTTAAATAGCTAAAGCATAACATGATGCTGACACCAAAATGGGTGCCCGGTCAGAATGGGTTAACCCATTTAAACCTGGTAAAATAATGTCCATTGAGCGTATTGTAATTGTAATTGTATTGACTATATATGATAGTAATATAAATAGTCTTGTTATTAGGAATTTCTATATTTTCCATATATACAGTGTGCAAATTGTATGCACATGTACATACTGTACAATGCTATTTTCCGGGTGTATTATACAGAACAGTGTCGAGAAACAGAAAAAGACGTTTCTGAGACCGACACGACACATAACTGTGTCCCCTCGTTGAAAAAGAGAGGAGAATATGAGTTTTTCCCAGAGAAAAACTCATATTCGGCAAGCAACACGGTCATACACTTAAGTATGTATTAGGCATATAAGTCACAAGCCAGCTTTGAAACCATGATGCGGACCCCCACACACACACACACACACACACACACACACACACACACACACACACACACACACACACACAGACCTATTAGGCCTGTGCCCATGAGATAAACTGTGTAGCTGAGGCACCATGGTGATCCGACCCCAGCCGTATAGGCTGTTTTTAACAGCCTTTCAGGGTCAGATAAAACTTCTGGGGCAGTGAGTATCAACAATAAACCCCCCCCCCCCCCCCCCCCCACCCCCCTCCTCCTCCCCCCCCCCCCTTCCCCCTGAGCTCCAGGCATCTCTGTACAGATGGTCGTGAGCATTTATGGGGGTCTCGCTGTTCCATGAGTCCTATACACATGAAGGTCCTGTCTAACCCATTCTGAACGGGCACCCATTTTGGTGTCGGCATCATGTTATGCTTTAGCTATTTAAAAATAGCAGATCTATACAAGCTCATATCGCGCCACCGAGTGGCGCGCTATGAGCTTGTAGGTCTGCTATTTTTGAAAAATCGAAGAACGACTGACATTTTTAGAATCTGATCTCAGGTCAGAATGGGTTAATCAGACCAGTGTGTGTCCAGTGGAAACCTCGTATGAATCTGATCTCAGGTCAGAATGAGCTAATTGAGCAGTGGTTCTCAAAGAGGGGTCCAACCCCAGGGGTCCTTGAAGGGGGTTCCAGGGGGGACCCCAGCAAAATGAATCCAATCAGTTTAACCACTTTAAATCCTATTTTATACTGAAGCTTATAGAGTAGATCTGCTATTTATTTTTAATATCTTTTGAAACATTTAGAGAAAAAATTCAGAATTGTGGTTCCTCGGCAAAATAAATATTTTATGTCAGTCCTATTTGACATAAAACATTGATGTACGCAGACGGGAGCAGGCACGTGGTTGATGGGAGGTGGGTGTATAGGGCTTCTGGGAAGAGGTGTGTAGAGGCAAGGCTGCAGGAAAAGGCCTCTGTCTGAAACCAGGATGCCATGCGTGAAGAAGAGGAGAAAAGGAGAGAAGCTTAGATTTTGGCTGAGGATCAGTCACCGTGGAAGTGGCAGATTAAGGCCCAGCTCCATCGTCATGGCTTTGGCCCCTTTTTCACTCACCCTCCGAACGATTTGCAATTATTGTGTGTGTGCGTGTCTGCGTGCGTGTGTGCCTGTGTGCCTGTGTGTGTGTGTGTGTGTGTGTGTGTGTGTGTGTGTGTGTGTGTGTGTGTGTGTGTGTGTGTGTGTGTGTGTGTGCGTGCGAGTAAGTGCGTGTGAGTAAGTCCGTGTGAGTAAGTGCATGAGTAAGTGAGTGAGTGAGACTGTTGACCATTGTACTCTACAAACACACCCATACAGAAATTCAACAACCCTGCATATTACAGTACACAAACGGCAGGCACGCACGCACGCACCCACCCACGCACGTGCGCGCACACACACACACACGCCTTAATATCTATCGTAGACTCCCTGAAATTGGACTGGACCACTGCCCTGTCTGTAACTGAGATGAGCCCTAGCCGTCTGCCCTGGGCTGGCGAGCCAAGCCTCGGCCTGTCTCCCTCCCCCCTCTAACCCAGAGAGAGTGTGCTGTGTTGGGCCTCTGCCATGCATTGTCAGCCTCTCTGGTTCCCCTTTCCTGCTGTTGACTTCCTAACGGTCCATCCACAAACAAGGCCCATTTTGGCTGGAATGCCGTTCACAGCTGTTTTTATAAAGGCAGTCGGTTTAATGCGTTATGCTCTCAATAGGCTGCGGCTGATACCCTATTCAGTGTTTTTACCTAGCTGCGTCGAATATTTTGTGGGACTGCGTTGATGTACAACATTTTGGATTTTGCCCAAGCTTATGCAGAGTATAAGGTTTCAGAGTTAAAGCTTCAATCCATAACTTTCATCTCCTACCTGGGATTTGCGACGTGTTATTAGCTTATAATAGATCGGTTATTTTAGACTAATCTTTAATCACATCACATTTTTTTCCAAATTGATTTGAATTGATGTACTGTAGCACTTTTTGACAACATATATCGGTCACTGGGCTATAGGGCTCTCCAAAATTGGGAGCATCATTGGACCCAACAATCTGTCATCTGTCGGGCTCTAGTCTAGTCTGCTCCATCTTGTTCTTTCTCTCCCATCTCTAACTTCATCATGTGACGGTTTGTGGCGGAGGGTTGCGGAGAGGGCAGCCGGTACGTACAACAGAGGGGGCTGATGGGAAATGGTACAAGCCAAGGTTAGCTGGGCGGTCTTCAGTGGAGGATTAATTGTGTAAGAGCCATGTAATGATTGCTGGCACGTCTCCTGAAATCCTGTTATACCCACAGGGCACTGGGGCGGGGATGACATGGAGCAAGGTAGTGTTTCTGTGTTTGTTTTGATCTGTGCGTGCGTGTGTGTGTGTTGGAGTTCCTATGGAGCCAAGGTTACACTGATCACACTTGTAGCGTACATCTCCAGCCTGCTGACAGTCAAATGAGCTCCGCTGTCTGAGAATCAGTGTTCAGTTTCCTCCTCGCTGCAGCTGAGGGTTAGGGTTTACGATGAAGTCAGATTTATAGGTAAAACGTTGACGTGTACTGAAAAGAGCAGATATTCAAGCCCCGCAATGCATCACAAGCTTGTAGATGTATAAACAGCAGTTGTCTTCAGTTGTCTGTCATTTTTGGCTGTGATAATACACAAGACTTGTTTGTTGTGTTGCTTGACTCGCTTTTATTGTTTTTCTGGCTCACAGGGTGTTGTTTGACTCTCTTTCAGATTGTTTGTCACCCTCACAGGGTGTTGTTTGACTCTCTTTCAGATTGTTTGTCACCCTTGTTTGGCTCTATTTCCGTGCTGGGGCTTTAGCTCCAGTTTAGTTCACTGTCCACGAGTTAGAACTGACATTGTTTTCTTTGAAAACAAGCGCAGTCAGACCATCCTCACTTTCCGTTCTGCTCAGTCGACTTGGGCAGTGTTTCCTTCTGTTGCTGTTCACTAAGTTAATGGACTTTGACACTGAGGATCAATGCCTGTCTGTTGTTACTGATGTAGGGACCATTCACTGGTAATTAATGGCATTATTTATGCCACTTTTTAAACACGGTTTACAAAAACATGAGTTGCAATAAAAAAAATAACCAAGTATAACCCCAAGGATGTGCCACGGCAAAATACATGAAATAATTCTACAGTACTAATGCACAGTGAAATACTTAGCTGTTGTTATAACTATATATAGCACTGCTAGCATCTATACTCTTAACATGCCAGACGCTGTTCGATATGTGTGCCACCTTGCGCTAGTAGACAGACACATCTAGATCAGGTAGGATTCCATATTCAAGAGATCATCCTTCTAAACATTTGGTTGTTAGGAACTTGGCGTTAATGGTGACAGCAAAAAAAGCACCGTAAAATCCTCATTGTTAAATATTGAGTGTGTGCAAACAGAACTAAATCCATTTGTACACCCTCAGAGTTCAATTAACATTCAGGATTTTACAATGTGGATTACTTAAATGACATGATATTCCAGGCAGCACTATAGATGGAACAGTTTATTTGTGTAAATGGATATATACAGAGTGTTCGGTATTCACATGGTAGCCATTTTGCTCTCGCATCACAAAAATAGGTGACCTAGAGTCCTAGACGCTTGCAGATCTGCTATTTTTTGCTGAATGTTCACCCCAGAATATGGACGCTATAGGGCTCAAGTGGTAAAAGAAAATCACACCTGTGTGAATTGAGGGGCGCTCTTATCATTATACATCATCTCATGAACAACTAAATTTATGTGATTGGTAAGCCGATTTGCTCGTTTACATACAGTATGACGTCAATTTTCCCTTCATTGTCAATGGCATTTAATGTTTATGTTGGCACAAATTCACGTCATATTTGGTGACGTATATTGAGATGTGTGGGGACAAAAGCTGTATATAGGAGGGGCTAGCGCCCCTCGAAAAGAAAATATCAATATTAGGGATGCTTCATGGGTTCAACTGGTTAACTTCCAAACTCTAATTTCCCTTTTCACCGTTTGCTTATCTCCCCTATACCTCATCACCACCCCCTCCACCTCCAACAGCCTGGCTTCTATTCCTCAAAACCAAGCCAGCCGGCAGGCTCTCAGCCTGGCCTCGGCTCATCCATATCTCGTCCTCGTGGCGAGAGACAGCTCTGAGCTGAGCTTATTGAGCCCGGTGATGAATGACTGCAGATTGATGGGCGATAGAGCACTGCCACTAATTGACACTGCCGTATCACTCCATCTCCTGCCTCCTTTGTCCTCCTCCCCTCCCTCCCCCGCTCCCTTCCTGTGTTTCTTAGCACTCTCATCCATTACAGTCTGGTTCAGGCTCTCCTCCTCCTCCTCCTCAGAAGGCCCTAATGCATCCTCCATTACAGTCTGGTTCAGGCTCTCCTCCTCCTCCTCCTCAGAAGGCCCTAATGCATCCTCCATTACAGTCTGGTTCAGGCTCTCCTCCTCCTCCTCAGAAGGCCATAATGCATCCTCCATTACAGTCTGGTTCAGGCTCTCCTCCTCCTCCTCAGAAGGCCCTAATGCATCCTCCATTACAGTCTGGTTCAGGCTCTCCTCCTCCTCCTCAGAAGGCCATAATGCATCCTCCATTACAGTCTGGTTCAGGCTCTCCTCCTCCTCCTCAGAAGGCCATAATGCATCCTCCATTACAGTCTGGTTCAGGCTCTCCTCCTCCTCCTCAGAAGGCCATTACAGTCTGGTTCAGGCTCTCCTCCTCCTCAGAAGGCCATAATGCATCCTCCATTACAGTCTGGTTCAGGCTCTTCTCCTCCACAGAAGGCCATAATGCATCCTCCATTACAGTCTGGTTCAGGCTCTCCTCCTCAGAAGGCCATAATGCATCCTCCATTACAGTCTGGTTCAGGCTCTTCTCCTCCACAGAAGGCCATTACAGTCTGGTTCAGGCTCTCCTCCTCCTCCTCAGAAGGCCATAATGCATCCTCCATTACAGTCTGGTTCAGGCTCTCCTCCTCCTCAGAAGGCCATAATGCATCCTCCATTACAGTCTGGTTCAGGCTCTCCTCCTCCTCAGAAGGCCATAATGCATCCTCCATCACAGTCTGGTTCAGGCTCTCCTCCTCCTCCTCCTCAGAAGGCCATAATGCATCCCAGCATTATCCATTCTAGTCAAATATAAATATATGCCGGCTGTTTTGTTTTTCCTAGAGCATCAAGGATACGGCTGCCGAGGCATTGATCGCCTCCTGGCGCGTGCTTGCGTTATTCTTCTGTTTTTGTGGGTTGTGTGTGTGGCACACACACAGAGCCCCCCAGCCCCCGCACTCACGCGCACACACACACACACACACACACACACACACACACACACACACACACACACACACACACACACACACACACACACACACACACACACACACACACACACACACACACACATTGTGCCCACTTATATTTCCGTCTGGAGCTAGTCGGGTGAATCCTGCATCCCAGCAGTACTCTGCCTCGTGCTGTGGTCGTGATCCAACTACCACCACCACCAGGCTCAGTCTATAGTTCAAAGTGGACAAATCCTCTTCTGGGCCAAATCCCTCTCTGCCTGTAGAACAGCTCCTATAGCACTGGACCAGAGCTGTGATCTAACTGCAAAGCCCCATTTCTCCCACTGTGTATTGTTTGGAGTGCATCTCAGGCTTTCTTTCACTGTAGTAATATTCTATTCTATGTCCTGTCCCTGCACAGTTTTACTAGGGGTCTTGAAGTTAAGGCAGTATTATGTAGACCTGTAGGGTTCCAGGCCAAGCCAGGGATATGTGGTTACTGGAGTTATAAAGGCGGTATTGTGTAGACCTGTAGGGTTCCAGGCCAAGCCAGGATATGTGCTTGATCATATAAAATCAAGTTCACTTCATTTATAAAACAACCAGAGTTGACCAAAGTGCTATACAGCATGAAATATAACAGCCAATAACAGAAACGTAACCACTTTTAACCTGTATAGGAAAGAATGACTACTTTACTCTTCTACTGTATATTGCATATATATTATGTATATCAGTATACTGTAATGATGTACAGGTCACGTGGCTGCCCCTGTGCCCTTCAGGCTACCACGCTGTCTCCCACTTGACAATAATTATTGTCAGACCTGCCCCCCCCCCCCCCCCCCCCACACACACACACACACACACACACACACACTTCCATGCTGCCTCTCTCTCTGTCTCTCTCTTTGTCTCTCTCTGTCTCTCTCTCTGTCTCTCTCTGTCTCTCTCTCTGTTCCTCTCATATTACCAGACCTTTCACAGATCTTGTAAAGGTCACCTTTAAATGATCCCGCCCCATATCTTTCCCACCAAAGAACGTGATCCCCCCCCCCACCCACACACACAAACACACACACACACACACACACACACACACACACACACACACACACACACACACACACATACACATTCTCAGGCACACGCACGCACGCACGCACGCACACAATACATGCATGCAAATATCAATGCCCGTCTCTCTCTCTCTCTCTCTCTCTCTCTCTCTCTCTCTCCAGGGGCAGACGACTTTTAATCATTTATTTAAGACCTGTAATGTTGACTATAGCTCCAGCGCTCTTATTAGTGCATGTAGAGGATGCCAGTGGGGGGCACGGGCAGAGCAGGGAGAGAGAGGAGAAACAATTTGTTAGGATCAAGGTGTTGATGTGTCAGCATTGGGCCTCAGAGGAACTCTTTATCTATCTCTCCTTATCTCTCTCTCTCTCTCTCTCTCGTCTCTCTCTCTCTCTCTCGTCTCTTTGTATCTCTCTCTTTCTTTGAACACTGCCACCGCTGCTTGGCCAGGCAGTGTGCATTTTAAACAATTACAAACTTGCTTGTTGTGTGTTTAAGTTGAGCAGCTGCTGCTTTCATTTAGTATTCCCGTTTTGACTCATTGTATATTCTCTGGGTTTTCAGCTGGGGAGAGAAGGAAAGCTGTGCATTTTGTTTCATTTTAATCAAAAGGGAAGAATGAAGTGGAGCTATAAATGCCGCTTTTTGCATATTGTCACTGTAAGATGAAAACCTTGTAGTACCAAACCGTTACATCTAAGGAAATGGAAAAAATACCCTGTGTTCCAATGGATTAAATATCGTCGTTATTTCATCACAGGCTCATTGGTTACAAATTACAATACATGATTATAAAAGCCACAGAGAGACATATCCACCTGGTGTCACCATTTTGACAACGATACATAGTTATAGTCAGCCATGCAACAGCGAGAACATGAGTGTTTTGCTCTTTTCTGCAGGTAATTAGCTCCACTATCGAATCTACCATTGAAACTAACAGCACGCTCTTCTTTATGCCAAATGACCCTCCCCAGGTCACAGGATAATTAGTTCTCAATTGAAGCTTGCAGCAATGTTCTGTAAACAGAGAAAAAGGTGATTTGAGGTTACTACCTCAAAGAAGGTATACTGTATACACTATACACTTAACTTAGATGTTGGAGGACGGTGGAATTGTGGCCACATGATGAAAAGTGTGGACTTCTGACTTTGGACTGATCAGCAAGTCTCAGTTGAGAATGAGATCACTGAGGATGGTGTGCAAGCTAGGCTTTGAAGCTGAGCCGGCCAATCAATGGAGAGCTGAATACCCACTTGTTACCCATCTTCAAAGACATTGCGCAAACAGACAATTTTTTATCTTGCTCCATCCTGGTGTGCAGTGCAGTCAGGTATGGCATATACCATATAGGTAGTACCACTTTCTCACTATTTCCCCTCACAACCTGGGTCACTTAATGCTTTCTCTCTCTGTGTCTCTGGTTGCCTTTCTGAGTCCAAAAATGGAAGAAGAGCAAAGAAGTTTGTTCATGCTTAGCCTATAAGAACATGTTTAAAAAGAAAGACAAATATTTATTCATTCATTATGAATTAATCATACTTTAAATGAAGTGATCTAGGATCATTTGTCTGCTCTAGTGGGATTTGATCCCAGACCAGGAAGTGGTACATTTGGGTCTAAAGAGGTTTTTATTTCGTTTCTTGAATTAAAGTTGTTCCTACTGTTTTATGTAAAGCGCTTTGGGTACTTAGAAAAGCACTATATAAATCTGAGCTATTAATATTATTATTATTATTATTCACCAATACAGTGCTTCATCACTGAAGTCTTTACTGTATTACTGTAGCTTTGCTGTTTCTGGATGTGTTAATTGGCTCATTCTCTGCAACAATTTTCCTCTCCTTTCCTCTGCTTTCTCTCCTTTTCTCCGCCGTATTACCTATCTTCTCTCATACTCACCCTCCACATTACTCCTCCTGACTTCATGTCCTTCTCTTTCCTTGGGATTGTTTTTCATGCTTATCAATGATTGCCTCAAATGCCTTCCTTCCCCTCTCTCTCACGAGGGTTGTGATTTTGTCACACTGACTCAGACTAGCATGTGAGAGCTACTGTATGTGAGGGAGTTCTTTCACGAGCCAATGACCTCACACAATTTCCTTCTCACAACCTCAATCAATGAGGATCTAAATGCACCGGAAGTGTGTTTTTCTCATGCTTAGGGTGAGGTGGGACATGAGCAAAACCTCCTTTAACCCTCTAACACCGCATTAATTTCTACTTGCAAAAAAATAGATTTCAACCTTACTACTACTTTGTACTACTAGGACTAAGACTAAAAAAGATGTTAAAAAAATAAAATAAAAAAAGTTTGATGAAAAATTTATAATAATTATATAATAATATAATAAATTAATAATTTACATTTTGGGGATATCTTTCACAATAATGAATAAAACATGTTATAGACATTCTAATGATCACAAAAAAACATATATTACAATTATTTTACCTACTTTTATTAGGGTAAAGGTCAAAAGTCTTAGGTTAAAAAATGTTAAAAATTGAGTCCAGACATTTTTTATTTGTGTGAATTTCAGCCTCTGTGGGGGGTATTTATATGCAAATATCATGACCAATGGCATTGAAATGGCATTGCAATGAACATCACTGATGACGTTTAGGTGAAAAAAGAACAGAAAAAAATATATATATAGTAATTAAATAAAATAAAATTGTTGCTAAAAAGCAACGCTTGGTCTTAGAGGGTTAAAGGACCATACCTCCATCAATACATGTCTATTCAGATAATACTTTTTTTTTTTTTTTTTTTTAAGATATTTTTTTGCGGCTTACGCCTTTTATTGATTTTTGAAGGGACAGACAGTAGGCTGACAGGAAACGGGAGAGAGATGGGGGGATGACATGCAGTAAAGGCCGTGTCGGGTCCGGGAGTCGAACCCGCGGCACACTGCGACTGGATTACCAGTCCGGTGCCCAGACCGTTACGCTACGGCCTGGGCCAGATAATACATTTTTAATAATTTATTTTTTATTTGTTTACATGTTCTCCATAGTCATTAAAACGTTATTGAAAATCATTGCACAGTTAAGAAGTCATGGCCATTTGAAACTTGTTTCATCTTTTCTCCGCTATTTTGAGCATGCATGCGTTGGAACAAACAAAAAGGAATCTAGTTTAGTCTGGATTACCTGTCTCAAGGAGGTTTAAAAAAATCCACGGTAAAACAACCCGAATACACAGAAAGACGACAGCACAGACACATTAAATCACAGAGTTTAAAGATGGAGTGCCACCATTTTTTTCCACCCTAAAACATGATCATCAGGTATTATTACAATATAAGGGGGAAGAACTTTTTCCAAAAAGTGTACAGTATTTGTTAAAATCATGCTTTTATGTGGACACGTCCACCAGTTCATTAAGTATGCCTGGTTTGCCTGATGGGCGGTGATGGGTGGTGATGGGCGGTGATCCACCTCAACTGAAGCCGCACCCACAGCTGTAGTTGTATGATAAAGGGGGAGGGGTTAGGGGATGGGCTGATAGTGTGGTGTCACTATATTACTGTTTACTTCATCGGCCCGTTTGACTGTCAAGGGTTCAGCCTCCAGGAAGAAACCCTAAATACAAAGTTAATACACCATTGCACATAAAAACGACTCCAGGGTGTCTAATGAAGTACTGTCACCTCATAGACACATGAAAAACTGGAAAAATACAAACATTGTGGCACTCCATCTTTAAAGTGCAAAGTGAAATAAAATACATACCTGCTTGAGGAATTAAATAATTCCAGTAGAATGGTCCTTTAAAAGTTCACTTTTGATCCTTACCTGATAGATCCTTTAAAATCAAGGTCTTCTGGATTAAATATTAACCAAGTATCGCCCTGAAGGATTTATCGACCCAATTCAAGTCTCAAGGGATCTGCTCGAGCACAGTTTCCCAAACATAAACAGTTTTATCAGCTGGCAATTTTGTGCTATTTTGAGTAATGTTTGAGCATATTGAGGACTTGCTCTCACCAGTGATACATGATTCATTGGGGTGTATCAGACCCGTTGAAACAAGTTCCAAATTAACTGTACGCTGGTGTTGGCAATAAATTATAGAATATTATCAATATTATATGAATGTTCGTTTTCATTAACTCTCAGTTGCCCGTGGGTGAATATGATGCTGGCAACAGCATCATATTTTGTGCTAAAACATGCTAAAACACATGAAGCCATGTTTTTTTGGAATAAAGCACCCACCGAATTACTCTGCCACTTACCCTGTCGTTGGTTGGCTTGGGTTCATGGCGCTTACTCCATCATTGTACGTCACTAGATCTCCTTAATGCCTCAAAGAGCAATAATGTATTTATCACACGATATAAAACATGCTAAACCCCGTTCGCTCTCTGTCCTCTCCTCAATGCAGGAGCAGAGTCCCAGTAACGCCACGCCCCTGGCCATGATGCAGGAGCCCCAGGACATGGTGGAGGAGACGGTTACCATCGAGGAGGACCCTGGAACCCCCACATCCCACGTCTCTGTGGTTACCTCCGATGATGGCACCACGCGGCGCACAGAGACCAAGGTAGCACACGCACACGCACACGCACACGCACACGCACACGCACACACACACACACACACACACACACACACACACACACACACACACACACACACTGTGTGTACATATGGATGGATAGACTTTACAGTTAAGGATTACATATTTACCGTATATGTTTCCAAGGGCATGGGGTCTATCTACAGTCGTGCAGAGCTTGGTCACATGTCAACATGAATCATTCCTTGTCGTGACAATGACACAATATCTCCCACCACTGGGGTCTGTAAAGTTCAAGTTGTTTATCTTATCTTAAAGTGGAGCAGGCACAGGGGAGCGTTTGTCCCGAGGTGTAATGAATAGATGCTACACATAGCAAGAAGGTAGATTAGCATGCATACCACTACATGGGAAATGTTATCCGGGCACATGTGTACAGTACCTTCAATGTACGCCGGTATCATGGAATTTGTACTGTGCTATTTCTCTTGTGCATAAATATTTACAAAAGTAGCTGGTGCCTTTAACGCACTGCAAAAGACAGTAAGAATGAATAACTTTGTGACGCCAGCGCAAGCCAAATGACTATATAATAGACTATATACTGTGTAATATACTGTATCATCCCAACGCCAACTTTTGCCTTCAGTCATACCTGCACATTTGTATTTGTTTTTCCAGCCCAAGATCTGATTCCTTTTATAAGTCCCCTTTTAACCCATTCTGACCTGAGATCAGATTCATACAAGGTTTCCGCCGGACACACACTGTGTCTGATTAAACCCATTCTGACCTGAGATCAGATTTAAAAAAATGTCTGTCGTTCTTCGATTCTTCAAAAATAGCAGACCTACAAGCTCGTATCGCGCCACTCGGTGGCGCGATATGAGCTTGTAGATCTGCTATTTTTCTATAGCTAAAGCATAACATGATGCCGACACCAAAATGGGTGCCCGGTCAGAATGGGTTAAACCATCTAAATGATAAATATATAAATTAATTAATTACAATTGTCTGTGGATAACTGCCTCCAAACTGCATGATGCCACCCCCTCGCGGCCGAGCTACACCGAGCGTGTTTGTCTTATATAATTATAATGTGTATCCATAGTATTCTCATGATGTTCTGTCCTTCAAAATGACACGACAAATTCCCACCCACCATCTATCCGACGGTGACTACAGATCCCGTAGCCTGCAGGGACTGCGACTACAGATCCTATAGCCTGCAGGGACTGCTGATTGTATAGCCTGTGGCTAAAATGCTAAAGAACAGCTTAAATTTGGAAAAATAAAAGATTAGCTTCCCTACTCCCTACCTGCATATCCCAATAGTCAATGCCCATGTGCGATTTCAGATCAATTGGCCAACCCACTGTCGGAGAAACAGGGGACTAACAGTTTTGTTCATTTAATAGTATAGGATAACCTGGTATTTGTTTACGATCACCAAGACGTCTGTGATGGAATACTGTGAATAGTGTTATTATGGGGTGGTGCTTTCCTACTTTGTGCGGGTTGTTTTTTTTTGACCCGCACTCTGCTTCTGTCTGTTGTTTGTTTCTCTGTAAGGGTGTACCATCTAATGTGAAGGTGAGTGGGTTTTGTTTCATATTGACTTTGCTTTCGCTCCACTCACCTGCACCACCATTGTGCGTGCGTGTGTATGTGTGTGCCCAATCTGCCCATTCCCATTGGTGGGCAAGCCACGCAGACTATGCAGTCACCTATGCAGCATCCCAGCTAATGCACTAATAAGCTGGACCACTGGTTCTCAACTTCAGTCCTGGGGAACCCAGAGCACTGATGGTTTTCATTCTAGGCTTGTGATTAGGGTCTAGTTCAGACAAGAAAGTCACTAGATGCCTGGTGGGGCAGTCATGGTGAATATCACTACTGTAGAAACCTTGTAGAACTAGGAGAGGAAAACTAGCAGCAGAAGTTGAGAACCACAGATTATTTTCTATCAAATAAAACTGTACTGCACAGCGCTTGCTGCTTCCACCGTTTGGGATGAGCTCTGGTTGCTATCTTTCACATACACGTACTTGCTTTAAAACCAACTTTAATCGACACTCTTTCTCTCTGACTCCACTCCCTCTTT
The DNA here is from genome assembly GCF_964188405.1 of Protomyctophum parallelum. NCBI lineage: Eukaryota > Metazoa > Chordata > Actinopteri > Myctophiformes > Myctophidae > Protomyctophum > Protomyctophum parallelum. The sequence continues at coordinate 6,586,949 of NC_139710.1, read as the reverse complement.
TCTTCCTCCTGATCAGATCATCTCTTTGTTTAGTCTCCCAGGAATATTTACCAGTAGACGGTTTCACCAGTAGGTATTGAAGTACAGCTACTGTAGCTATTCACAGTATTCTGTGTTCGGCCAGCCCTTGCATTTCTCTGAAACGCTTAGTAGTCGAGATAAAATCAACTTTAGCAACCAGATAGTACTTTTACCTCCAAAAATCTACAAGCTCACAACGTGACGTGCTGCTCATTGGCACGCATGGCACATATGTGGCGTGTTTTTCTGGCCAACACACAAAAACACAAAGACCACATACAAAGGTCGACCACAGACAAACACTCATACTGTACGTGCACTGTTATTATTATGCAGCCCAGAGCTCACGAATGCGGACATGCTCATACCGGTATATACAGTACATCAATACGTATACACAAAGGGCATTGAACACACACTCATATACTGTGCACACTGATGCTAGTATGTGTGCTCGTTTGTCTGGCCATGCAGACACTGGCTCACACAGGCACAAACAATATTATGCAAGCTCACACACAGACGCGTGGACAATGTTATACACTCACGTACTCAGGTAGGCATGCATACAGAGAGATACGCTGACACATACACAGAAACGACTCTCTAAAGCCTGCTTCCCTGCGCACCTGCTTCCACAAGCGTCATCCAAGTCACGCGCGCTTGCAGAGGGGTTTGCGAGCCTGGTACACGGGTCATAAAACTCATTCAAGTGGCCATGGCATGGCAATGAAACAAAAGATGAGCATTGTGGTCATGTTCAGTGGTCTTTTTTTTTATGCAAATGAAGATGAATGAAGGACATGTATTATACGTAACTGAGTGAACGGAACACTTCTGTTTCATTTAATTCAAACAAGACAAACAGGACTCTTCTAGAGCCAGCAGCTGTCCTTGAACTTAAAATAACAATTTTGTTGGTCTATTTTACACCACCACACTGGTGACAGAAAATGCTCATCAGACAGGCACATGTATGTCGCACATTGTAGGGCTGCATATTTCATCCGCGACATCACGCTTAACCACGAACTGGGGCTTATGGAGGCGTTGCTCTGGCCGGGAGCTAGAGTAGAGGAAAGGACACTCCTTATAAGGGCCTGATGTCCTCTATGGGAGGAGACAGGCCAAGCTGGGTTCTGGAAATCATTTGAAGAAGAGGAGACGATTAATGTTGAGCAATGATCTTCTGACAGCCATCTTCTAATTAGTGGCAGAGCAGCCTGAGGGTGCACATGTAAAATACAGTACAGTATAGGGACACACGTCTTTTTTGTCTGTCAGTGTCACACACGCACAGCCAGGCACGCACACACACACACACACACACACACACACACACACACACAGACACACACATGCACACGTCACGCACATGCACACGCACACACTGCCAAGTGCCTTAGCCTAATGGCTTTTCGTCCTTGTCTTTGTTTCTAGTTTCTGATGTATTTCTACTGTACAGTACATGTATGGAAATACCCCTCTGCTCTCACTTTGACTCTTCATCCTGTTCCTTGTTTTCCACTCTCTTCCGTGTGATTCAATACCAACCACCCTTCCCTTTCACGCGCTTCTACTCTATATCCAAGTTGGCTTATGTACGTATAGCATTCATCTGCTCCTTTCAACACAAGCCTTTAGGTTTCCATATACTGCACATGTAACAGTGATACATGTTATTTCCTTGATGGGAATCCTGCTTTCAACTACCAACATTTTTATACAGCTAAAAACTACTTTCTGATCTCTAGATCTCTAATGTGGTAGTAAACGCATCTCTGGATCTGTTGATCTTTAACTCAGTTGGAAAACGGATGTTAGGGAAATGCAGTCTCAACAACTACAGTATAACTGTGTGTGTGTGCGTGTCCGTGTGCGTGTGCGTGTGCGCGTGCGCATGTGTGAGTTGAAACATTGAAACTAAATGTTTTAGCGACAGTTGGAATTGAGAATGGATGGTCTGTCTAATATAATAATAGTTATCCAGCCCTTTGAATGAAAGTAATCTGGCCTTGGCTGAAACCATGCCGCGTGTGTTGATGTCTGTATGGGTGCACAGTTAAATACTCAATGTCCAATTAACTCTGAGAGTATAAATATGGGCTGGTTCATTTGGGTAACTAAATTGTTTCACTCTCGGTTAAATTAACACAATCCATCCCAGCCCTCTAGGGGAAATCATGTGTGAAAAAGCATGACCCTATAAACAATTTTGTATTCGGACTTGTAGCCCCCCATAGCTATTGTTGCTGTAGGAGGAGCAGCATCGCCCGGCGGTAGCATCATCATTAGCATAGCTTGTTTTCAGGTTTTATAAGGTCCTAAACATCACAGATTGTCTCATTTTGAGCAGAAAAAGGACAAATAAGCGCGCGTGGCCACGTGCACGTTGGATCCATTATGTAGGCTGTCTTAACATGTGAGTAAAATACGTGTGTGGGGTTTTTTTTGCTTTTGCTTTTTCTGCCTTTATTGATAGGATGAAAGTAGTCGAAATGGGGAGAGAGATGGGGAAGACACGCGGAATAAGGCCGTTGGGAACAGGAGTCGAACCCACGGCACGCCGTCAGGCTGGCTCAGCAGCCTACTGTAGGTGCCCAGACGGTTGAGCTAACCGTCCGGGCCATATACCTGTATATATGTTTTACATATTATTTTTAATTACTGGCTTAAATTAAATTAAAGAAAGACGAGTTCCCTCGTTCTGGCTAAGGCGTGTTGTGGAGAGATTGGCAAAGAATGTGTTTTAACAACACTCAGGATTTTACTGTGTTTTATTCTTTGTGCCAATGAGCAGGCTATATAGGGCCTCCACATCCTCTCTCCCATCCCCATCCTGTTTAACTTCTCCTTGGCTTTTCTCCAGCACTCCCGCTGTGTGTGTCTGGCAGCCGCTGGACCAGTAATACACTAGTGTTCCACTACTGCGCCATAGACTTGAGTTAATGAAAGTTAAGTTAGACCACACAAACAAATCAAAAACATCCACCACACCCTGCATCACGCTCCACCGGGAGTGGTTTCCGGGTTAATAGTTAAAGGAGAATTCCATGCTAGAATGCTTTCTTATCTTTCTTACCTTTCTTTGTAGTTGTTACGTCCCCACCAAAGAGGTCCAGGTGGTTTTTTGTGCAAAAACTCCTTATTGGCTATTTTCCCTACCATAAGCCCTCAATGAATTGCATTGCATTGAATGGGAATTGAATGGGGCTATGGGGTGTTGTGCTAATTTGCTTATTTCCATCGAAAGAAGTAGTAAAGTGTGCCGCTTGGGATAATATTTACATTATGAAGAGAGGATATATACAAAGAAATTATTATTTTGAGTGATGGAAATAAGCAAATTAGCACAACACCCCATAGCCCCATTCAATTCCCATTCAATTCAATGCAATTCATGTAGGGCGTATGGTAGGGGAAATAGCCAATAAGGAGCTTTTGCACAAAATAACACCTGGACCTCTTTGGTGGGGACGTAACAACTACAAAGAAAGGTAAGAAAGCCTTTTAGTATGGAATTCTCCTTTAATGTTTCAGCAACATGCTGAACAGTAGCCGTTTCCTTTATCTCTTTTAAACGTCGTCGATGGCTAGAAGTGAGTGATTTAGACTACTACTGTTATCTCTGCTACTGTTGCCCGCATCAGTGATTTTCTTTCTTTCCAGACCATATTTTTATGGCTTCCTTTAGAGTCTTTTAGTTGGTTTAATTGGAATTGGAATTGTGACATTAGATGTATTATATATCCACGTCAGAAGTTTCTCTTCTTGGCAGTATAGCGCTTCTTCACTTTATTTGAACCGGGCACCCCGGTTGACTGTTGTTTGACACGTGCTTGCATTTACTTTGCAGAAGAACGAGAGAGAAAATAATGTCTCATGGTAGTTATGCTCTAGTTGCTTTATTAATACAGAACTACTACAGTACCTGAGCACCTGAGTACAGTACATGATTCACATCCACCGGTAATAATAATAAAGTAAATTGTATGCCACCTTTCATAATACACATTGCCAACTCATACAAGCACCACAGCATTTTGAAGGGATCCAAATGGGAAAGGCGAGAGACTAATGGAATATTGCTTATAAAAACAAAGTTCGATTTGTCTAGTAAAAGGTGTATGTTGATAATCAGTTAAGCCAGCTGATTCAGTATTATACTGTGGGAATTTATATACCATCTGATGCAAGTACAGTACCGTTATCCCTGCTCACTTCTTACTGATTGCTGTGCCAACCCCAATCCACCCTTTTATCCAACCCCAGGTGACCAAAGTGGTCCAAACCATCATCCAACGAACCTACCACCCAGTGACGGTGACCGAGACCCTGACCGTGTCTGAATCCAGGCCGCCCACGCGGACCCCCACCCCATCTGAGACAGACCCAGTAAACAGTGCTGTGCTACCGTGTGCATTTTGCTGTGATCGCCCCCCCCCCCCCCCCCCCCTTCCTCTGAAAGGGATAGTTCACTCAGTATTGATTGCAGTTTCTTAGACATTTATGGACTTGTAAGTCTCAACTTACTTTGCCATCAAATGTCGGTAGTTGCCATTTCAGTTTGTGACGATGAACTCAAAGAAATGTTTAGTCCAAAGAGAATAAAACATGGATGTCACCCTTTCTGGTGCTCCTAGTTTCTATAAAATAAAAAAATAAAATACCAGAATAGTTTCGGCTTAACTGTTCCACCGTAAAATAATAAATAAAAAACCAGAACTATCCCTTTGCTGTCTCTGTGTTTTTCCCTTTCCCTACTTACCCCTGTCTATAAAAGTGAATGCCGCAGAGATCGTAAAAGCTCTGTAAGAGAGTGTGACGCTTTTAACAGTTTCATAAACAGTTTGAGCCTGCTTGTTATGTGCACACCTTTCAGAAGGACTGCTGGTTTACACACACACACACACACACACACACACACACACACACACACACACACACACACACACACACACACACACACACGGCACAGCACAGCACAGTACACACACCTTACAATATACAGTAGCAGTATGCACACATACATATCACACACCAACTAAATGCACTCTCAAACAAATACCATAGCCTATGTGCGTTCTCCAACATTTAACAAGTGTCTTTTAGCTCTGTGCGTGTTTACTATGCTCCAGCATCTCATTTCACAGAGGCTTCTGAAGCCTCTCTCATCTCCCTTTTTAGTGAGTTGTGAACTTCAGCACAGATCAAAGTTTGTTTGAAACCTGTGTGATGCTTCCCTCCGCAACCCCTGCCAGGCTCCCAAGGAGCAATGTTAGTGTAAGGGGTGGATCCATGTCTGTGTTCATATCTTCTCTGTCATGACAGGTAGTTTCCATACAGTACAGAGGAGGATAGAGCTGGATGGAGGAGAATGGAAGCAAGCGGGACAGGATAGAATACGATGGACCTTATTATGATTCATACTCGTGGCGGTCTCACGTGCTGTAAATAGCTGTGTTTGAGCAATGTTTAAGCAATCACAATCATCCTTCCATGAATTGACTGAATAGGGGAGACAATGAGTTTCATCCTGGCATTTTGTCAAGGCACCAAGGCAGAACTGCCAGTCAAAGCGAAGACTGGCCAATCAGAGCGCGTTCTCACCGGACAGGCTTGCAGGGACTCTTGTGTAATGAAGCCAAATTCATTATTTTGGACATTTTTGTGTCCAAAGTGGCCACTGATACCACATAACTACATAGTGCTGTTTTAAATACAGTAGTACCTTTTATGTGATACCAACATATGAGTATGTTGTATGGTAGTCATGCACGTGCTCGCACACATACAAAAAGCATGATCGTAAGAATGCAGCTTAACCCATTCTGACCGGGCACCCATTTTGGTGTCAGCATCATGTTATGCTTTAGCTATTTAAAAATAGCAGATCTACAAGCTCATATCGCGCCACCGAGTGGCGCGATACGAGCTTGTAGGTCTGCTATTTTTGAAAAATCGAAGAGCGACTGACATTTCTAGAATCTGATCTCAGGTCAGAATGGGTTCATCAGACCAGTGTGTGTCCGGCGGAAACCTCGTATGAATCTGATCTCAGGTCAGAATGGGTTAAGAAGTGATTTAATGTGAATGCACTGATTTCACAGACTGAGCTCCTGAGGCAGGGGGGGGGGGGGGGTGGCTGCTCTCCCGCTAACCCTGTGGTTACTATGGCAGCTGAAATGCTACCATAGTAACCTGTACGCTGAAATGGGTAGCGGATCTGTGGCTTTACCATGTTGACTAAAATGAATGGTACCCTATTTCCTCTTCTGTTCTTGCCTGTTGGCGTGTTATTTTTAAGGGCCCATATGTGGCCCACGCTTCATCTCTTTCACTAAGTTCAGAAGCCGACAAAGGGGCTCTTTATTTTTAACATGAAGGGGATGATCATTATAATGTGATTGAAAGCATTTGCGTATAGGATTTGTGCCGAGCACCATGTGGAGGCAGGGAGAAAGAGTGTTAAAAACAAATGTGTTATACAGTAATTACTGTACTCACAAAGTGAAAATTAGCTTCAGTGTTCCTAAAATGTTTTTTGTTTGTTTAGATTTTATGTATCAAGTTCACAGGGAAGGTGAAGCTAAAAGGAAAGCTAGTGAAAATATCTCTTTGTTTTTTTCTAACCTAATGAGCATGCATGCACCAAAATTAAAGAACCCATAAATTAAATTCTGTTTTCTCAAAGGGCGGACAATCTTGCATACAGTAGTTTCCCTCATATCTTTTTTTCTATACTAATTTTCTCAGATAATTCTCCTGCATATTATATTTTTGTACTTTAACCCATTAAGACCTGAGGCTGATTATACAAAATCTTCTAAATCCTTACAGTTCCATGATCCTAACAGTTTCACAGATCCATGTCCATACTGGAATATTATCAGACCTTGCACTGTGATGTTGTCTCGAGAACAGTGGTTCTCATAGTGGGGTCTGGGGACCCCCAGGGGTCATTGAGGGGGTTCCAAACTTCCAGGGGTCCCCAACAAAAGTAATTAATATAGCATCACAAACATTTTAACCATCGCAGATCTACAAGAAGTCTGACTTCATTCTAAGGTTTCATGACATTCATTATCATCTATTTTTTGTTTTTGTTTTAGGTTTTATGACCTAAATTACACCAACACAACCTGAACTTTGAACATTCAGTGGGTTTTCTGTGGTTTGGGGTTTTCTCTGTGTGTTATGAAGCCTTTTGAGCTGCAATGAAAACAGGCAAAATCCCTCAACATCTGCTGGCAAATTGTTATGTCATACAGTATATGGGATTTGTGGACTGTTACATCACATTCCACAGGCAAACTTGTTTGAGCCAGAAAACCCCAGACCACAGAAAAGAGAAAGAAAAATTACAAAAACTCACCAGACCTTTAACATCCTCAACAGTAGTGTCGATTTTCGATTAAAACGTAAATGATGCACTAATCCACAGAAGAGATGATAAATCATATTCCAATTAAGAGTAGCTATGGAGTAGTTGTTGAGATGCTCATAACAATGGGTCAGGAAACAAGCCTCTGCCAGCCGTCACAGTGTCAGGCTCAACGTGACTCCCACCATACCTATCGGCCACTTACACCCCTCCCCCACCACACCCGCACCCCCCGCCCCGCCAACTATGATTCATTTTCATCAACCTCATTAATTGTGAAGATGAATTCATAGCCATGGACAGAATAGCCAATTATCAGCCACTGCAAAATTCACTGCAAATTGGTTTCTGGAGGAGAGGAGAGGAGAGGAGAGGAGAGGAGAGGAGAGGAGAGGAGAGGAGAGGAGAGGAGAGGAGAGGAGAGGAGAGGAGACATGCCTGATGTTTCTGAGTTCTAAGTGGTTCCCAAACTTTTTAGCTCAAGACCCAAAACAGAAATTAGACGTTTGCCCTCGAACCAAACTAGCGAAATCAGCAGATTGTTTGTGCCGTGTTGTGACAGAACAGGCTGGGGACAGGTACGGTCCACTCCTCTCCTCTCTTCTCATCTTAGATGGTCACAGACTGTTGTGGTTCCACTGAGCATGACAGCTCTCTCTCTGTTCCATTGGGAGCGTAGAGGAGCGCCAGGGTCCACTGTTTCTGCAGATGTACCTTGCTACATCACAGTGCCAGTGGACTGTCTGGGAGCCGCTGGCTGAGGGGTTGATTTGAAAACAAAAAGTGCCAACAATGGCAGGCTGCTGGATTTTGATTCCTGGTGCGACTACCTTGACTATTTTATATACTGTGTGTGTGTGTGTGTGTGTGTGTGTGTGTGTGTGTGTGTGTGTGTGTGTGTGTGTGTGTGGGGCATCAGTACCTTGTGTTGTGAGGGTACTTAGTGCAGTTATCAAGAAAAAAGTGGACCGTTTGGGGAAGGACTTTATGTGGGATGGGAGACTATTTCATAGTCTTTAGTCTATAGCGTTGTTGAGAGGATGACCTCGGGGCAGGAAGTCGTGTTGGCAGATCAGAGATGTATTGTGGGGCTAATCCATTTAGGGCTTTAATAAAAACACATGCGTGTGTGCAGCCCCCCCCCCCCCCCACACACACACACACACACACACACACACACTCTTTCCATGTCTATTTTATCCATGGCCTTCAGAAGCAAAGCAGAATAGTGCAAAGATAAAGCACCGTGTGTTTTCATATGAATGGGTTTGTACATTGGCACTGAGAGTCTATAATAACCCCAAACATAACTGGATTTTATTAACATGAATGGATGAGGCGTTTTCCTCTTCATTAGGCTGTCAAATGCATGCTTCAATAATGCTAAGGCTGCATGTTACAGAAGCAATTACTCATTACTCTCTCATTTCATTTGTCAGCTTGGGCCTCACCGCTTTCCAATGAGATTTTTCAATCAGTCAGATAGCTGCGTTCGTGCCACAGCTGGGAGCTGACTTTCTGTGGGCGGTCGGCCTCGGCTTGGCTCTGTGAACGTGATGTCAGGTTACTGTGAACATCAGGTTTTACTGTAACAATATCAGCCTTCTAAGTTACGTCACATGTTGACATGTCAGGGAGTCAGCGATAGGCCATGGATGTCAAAACAAGTGTAGAGAACACATAAGGTACTGCCATTTGCAACCAACAGCTGTGAGTGATTGACTCTCAGGCTAAACATTACCTTTGATAGGAAACATGGAGCTAAAGGCATCTCTGTGTGTTTTCTTCACCTTACGGACCAAGCTACTGGTATACCCACCTTTCTGGGTATAAGAACATCCGATGGCAGTGGGCTATAGAGAGCGATATGCTGATGTGCTGACTTTTAGCTCTTGAGAACCTGAAAACTGTACTGATGGTGTGGCAAATACTAACCAAAATATAACAAATAATTTGCATCAGGGTGCACGTAAGGAAAGAAAATGAGCTTATGACTGCGTCTAATTGTAGGTCGGTGTGTCTAACAGGCTTGTGTCGCCCTTCCCTCCAAAGGTAACCAAGATGGTGAAGACGGTGACCACGCGGACGGTGCGACAGGTACCGCTAGGCCCCGACGGCCTGCCCGCTGGGCCCGAAGGCTCTTCGCCGCTGGGCAGCTACACGGACTCCATCGACCGGCGCTACGTTAAGAACGGCGGGGTCGGCGCCGACCGCTACGTCATGACGACGCCGCAGGCCACCTCCACCCTGACGCGCTCCTACAACAACAACTCCACCTACAACAACACCAGCGGGGACTCGTACCACCACCTCCACTACGGCCTGCAGCACGACGGCTATCCCATGTCGGACGCCCTGGTGGCCACGGACGGCTATGGCAGTCTGTCGCGCGGCGTCAACTACCGTCCGCCCCGATACCCCTACGGAGCCAACAACTACCGGCCGGAGAACTGCAGTTACACGCTCCCCATCCGCAAGGACGACTACGGACACGTGGCACAGCCCCAGGTCTGTTTTTGTTAGTTAACCCGTTCTGACCTGAGATCAGATTCATACGAGGTTTCCGCCGGACACACACTGTGTCTGATTAAACCCATTCTGACCTGAGATCAGATTTAAAAAAATGTCTGTCGTTCTTCGATTCTTCAAAAATAGCAGACCTACAAGCTCGTATCGCGCTCGTATCGCGCCTTTTCCTGCAGCTGTAATGACCCGGCAGCTGTAATTCTCCTATACCTGAGTTGATGTTGTGATGTTGTGTTATGTTGTGTATAGAGCATTGTAGTGTCTGTATTTTGTGGTGCCACAGATAGTAAACCCATTAATTTGTCCCATATATTTTTGGAAATCTCTATGGAAAACGCCTCTATATATGGTCACACATCGTGACATAACGTCTAGCCACTAGAGCTGCCAACGAATATTCTATATCCGAATATATTTTAGAATCAAAAAAATAAATGAATAACCGAATATATAAAATTAAGGTTCGAATTAAAAATAATAATAAAAAAATGTTTTTATTTATTATTATTATTATTAGTTTTCGCGAGACGGTACCATGGGTAAGCGACGCGTTGTGACTTGTGAGCTTGTAGATTAGTTATATTTGCCACGCGACACGCCGACACCGGCATACATAATAAAGAATAAATCAGCTCTGCCTCGTACTCTTCCTAGCAGCGCAGCCTGCGTAGTGAGCACAGGGCGGGCGGGGCCGCGGGAGCCTTTTACGTTCTTTGCGCAGTGAGTGTACGCCGCTCAGAAAGGGTGAATCTTCCGTCAACAGCGTATCTAGTGATCAGAATCTGGGTCGGTGTTGTTTCGGACAGACGGGAGAATCATGAAGCGACTTTATCCTTCAGGAAATTATAAGAAGATAAATAAAATGCGTAAGGATGAAATGTGGTGCCGGGTCCGGCAGCAGCAGCAATGCAGTGTTCTGTTCTGTGAATTAATAATACTGCCTCCGTGCCTCGTTTTGATAAGGCTGTGTGGTAGGATTGCTCACTTAAGAAAAAAAAAAGTTTTACTGGAGAAGGGAGAATGCATGCGTTGTGTTCCAACTTGCTTTTCAGCAGCACCAATGCGCGGAGAGAGAGAGTTGCGCCAGCAATGCGATCTTAAATGTTATGTCTCAGGTTGTATTGGTGTAAATATAATTATTAATAAATCCGAATGGTTCGTTCATCCCCTAGATCTGCATATATGAAGCCGGCCAGCAACTCCACATCTGACCTGAAACCTGAAACCCTTAGATCTCCATATATGGATGGAGCTGACCTGTTCTGACATTCCATATGTTGATCCTACCCCACCCGTCCTTCCTGTTATCAGTCCGTCACACCTCACGACACGCTCCATATATGGCCAATACAGAATTCATTCCATTATGTTGATCTGACCTCCCATTCCAAAGCGCCAGCGCTCGCCCATCAGTCTGCTGTCACCCAGGCGGATGCCAAGAAGCGACCCCGAGGTCGCTTCTTGCCCTCAGGTGTCTTACTGGTGTTATGTTATGTTATGTTATGTTATGTTATGTTATGTTATGTTATGTTATGTTATGTTATGTTATGCTATGCTATGCTATGCTATGCTATGCTATGCTATGCTATGTTATGTTATGTTATGTTATGCTATCCTCTGCCCAGGTGCCCATGGGCAGCAGCACTGTAGACCTGAACCGATCCCAGCCAGAGCGTTTCCAGGCGGAGCCGTACGGTCTGGAGGATGACCGCCGCAGCCTGGGGCCAGAGGAGGAGGAGCCCTACGAGCTGGAGCCGGACTACTCCACCGCCGGCCGCCGCACTCTGCCGGGAGTTAATCGAGGCCGCACCCACCGGGAGCCCCTCCGTGATGGGCCCCGTGTCAGGTGAGGAGATGAACTACTTATACCCCATATGGGTAACCGTCAGAGTCCCCCATGGCTCAATGCTAGTGTCTTTTCTGTTTTGGGTTATTGTTGTGGGGAAAGCTTTAACTGAAAATAGCCGATCGAAAACCCGGGCCCCTCTCCCCCAACTATTCCTCACACCGTCCTGAACTGGGCCCCTCTCCCCCAACTGTTCCACACACCGTCCTGTGCACACTAGTCCGAAAAAACACTGTTTCATTATGGAGCTAGCATAATAGAGCTTGAAGTTACATTTCAATAAAAAATATATCTTATTATAAGTTGCATCAGTTTACAACAAACACATGCCCACAACTGCGGGGCTTACAATATTTTGTTCTTGTCGACAAGCATTTAAGAGTTCAGCACCAAGGACAGTGACCATGACAGTATTGAAATCCACTTCAACTAATGAGCAACACTGTAGCTAAAATATCACTAGAATGGTAGAATTGGCACGGTGGCACTTTCAGTAGGCTACAAGGACTCGACGAGCGTTGAGCTCTGCGAACTCATCCAATGTATGTCATTTTCAATCGACAACATGGCCAGTCCAGCAAGTCTCTCCTGTCCCAATGTGCTTCTCAAGTAGTTTTTAGTCACTTTCAATTTTGAGAATGAGCGCTTGGCGGTTTGCGACAGTGACAGGAAGGGTCCGAAATAAAAGGAAAGCCTGTGCAAACCTCACTGAATGTAGAGGTCACTGCTGGGTGGTTTACATTACAATGAGCAATTTAGCTAGATTCACAGCAGACTTTTGTTTCGGTATCTGGTCCCTGAAACAGCTGGCCAGGGATGTTATGGCACGACTCAGACTGTAGTGCTCACTAAGCCGTCTGGCAGCTTGGTGTAACCTCCTCATCCTGCGCTTCCAACAGTGTGTTGGGGTGAATTGCGTCGAACATATTCGCAGTTCCATGTAAGCTTTGGGAAAGTTTCTGTATGATGTACAGGTATATTGAAAGGCATTGAAAACCTTCACCCGGAAGTTGCTTTTTCTGCGTCAGTAGGGCTTCAGAAAGTTCATCAATGTGACGCTTAACCTTTCTCGCCCTGGTTATTAGTAATTGTGTTCTAGCTCGTTTAGTTGCTGTAGAAAGAGTGGTGTGATAGATGGCGCAAATAGAGTAGATGCTTTGAGGATATCTGTGTGTTTCGCTTGCATTAATTGTGAGGCAGCTTTTAAGCATTTCAAAATCAAATGTTAACCAAAAAATATAAAGCTAAATTTGCTGATTGCATTATTTAATGTACTTCACCTCGCTCATCATTTTTGTCACTGGTATAAGGTTTATTTTGCAAGCACATAATGGTGAGAGGACCAGCGGGTTGGTCATAAACTTGTTATCTTTCTGCTCTCTGGCTCTACAGTGTCATAAAACGGCTTCACTCCAGGGAAGTTTTCAACAGAGTCGTTGACCCCTTGCCCACATAATGGGCAAGGGGGTTCTTTCTCTGCTATTCTTGCTTGCACGCCTGAATGCACACCACTCATTTTAGCAGCCCTATCATATCCCCGCCCATGGCATTTAGACAGATCTAATCCGTTTTTCTTTATAGAGCCCAGAATTTTGCTTTCAAGCTCTGCAGCTGATGAGCCTACAGTCTCTTCAAACCCCCCAAAGCACTTCATTGACCTGTATATCTGTAGCGATATCCATGTCATTTCTAAAACGGTCACACAACGGCAGACCATGGTGATGGAATAAAATGGGGCTTCATTTATTAAATAAATATCAATTATGTTTCACACGTTGAGATAATATGTAAATTATCTCATCTTGAATCTGGTGACTTAGGTATTTCACTTACCCTTCTGGTCAGTTGATTAGCTCTTTCAAAACAGGGTCATAACTATTAACAAAACATTGCCAGCATTTCCTTGACCCAGAGCCTCCCTATGCCTCCTGAATGCCCCAGAGCCTCCCTAGGCCTCCTGAATGCCAAGTTGCATGAAGCCAGAGTGAGTGTTACATTTACAATGCGATCCGCGACCTGTCTCCAAAACAGGGCTGCGTTGCGTACACACACATTTCAGCATTTATTGTACCATTATTTTTATAGTAGCCAGACCAGAATCAACACGAGGATGTTGCGGTCAGCTACCAGAGTGTCCCTTAGATAAATTATTGATATTCAGTCAGTGGTGGTTGTTTGCGCATGCAAAAGAACAATGTCCCATGTTAGCTTCAGCTCAATGGAGCCCTGTGTGACTTTGATTATCCACGACGTGTTGGTGCATGTTGTCTAAACGATGCACACAGGTCATTTTTTGTCCTCCGCATTGAGACAATGAGCTCTTGTTTCCCATACATGGATGCAGGCTTTGTCTCAATACAGGAGCAGAACAGACCCGTTTAGGCGAGGTTGAAATGAACAGATGTTTTTTCTCCTTGAGCACATTGAGGAAAGGGGGCGAGTGGAAACGATGCTTTGATTGCCATTTTCATGCAAATGTGTGCTTGTGTCACAGCGCGAATGATAGCACAAAGATGCCGGGGAAAAGAGAGAGAACACAGCAGGGAAAGAAAGTGGATGATTTTGTCATGCATTTGGTCATTCACAACACTGGCTTTCATCTTCAGGGTTCTCCCTGTCTATCCAGCTCTGAAGTAAACAGAACCCAGTTCTAAGTTTGTCTGCTATTTTTTGTTTAATTACTTACCCATTTCACTTGTTTATCCTGTATCCTGTATGAGTTCTCTCCGGATTGGATGAAATACAACATTATTAATTATTATTTTCTGTTAGCTAAAGAGCTGGAGAGACGGGGAGACCAACTGTTACAGAACAGGCACTGTCTACTATTGGAACATTGCATGGATGCACCTGGGACGAGCTATCCCAAAGTCATCTGGGTTTCGGGTTTCGCAACATCATACCCGATGTGATCAAGTCCAGACTTACAGTACGTCCCAGGCCAGTAGCTACCCTCTTATCAGTCCCATTAGGGAAAGACCAGGGCCACACAATCCGCTGCTCCGGAACTACTCTGCCGGGACTATAGGCTCTGTGGGTTGACTCCTGTCCGGGCCCCTCCTACGTCTCACCAGGTCCACTCCTGCTCTCACCAGGTCCAGGACCTGTGCGTTGCACCAGACTCCCAGCAACCAGACACTTCTTTCGGGAGTGGTGAATTCTTGAGCCGCAATGGTTCTGCAGGCTCCACCTGGGCAACGGTGGTGATGCAGGCGCTGCTTGGGGCTTGAATGGCCCTAATCCATTCAGTACGGGCACCCATTTTGGTGTCAGCATCATGGTATGCTTTAGCTATTGAAAAATAGCAGATCTACAAGCTCATATCGCGCCACCGAGTGGCGCGATACGAGCTTGTAGGTCTGCTATTTTTGAAAAATCGAAGAGCGACTGACATTTTTTAGAATCTGATCTCAGGTCAGAATGGGTTCATCAGACCAGTGTGTGTCCGGCGGAAACCTCGTATGAATCTGATCTCAGGTCAGAATGGGTTAAAGGCCCCACCGTGGGGTTGTTGGGCTTCCTCCGCATGAAAGACACAGGCTGGGGCGCCAACCCACACTGCCCCCGCGTTCCGTCTACATTCCGCCTGTCACACCCGTCCCTCTGGTGGTCACCAGAGTATTTCTGAGTATATGCCTGAGTCACTATAAATTGAATACATTAAGTAACACTTATTTGAACAAAACAAATATTACAACAGCTTTATCAGCTGATTTTTATACTTCACAATATTACGTGTCATGCAAAGAGAAAACAACAGATTCACAAGCTTATATAACATGTTGCGTCGCGATGCATTGTGAGCTTGTAGATGTGTTGTTGTTTTTTCTTTTACTTTTTTCCTTTTTGGCCTATAAATGTGGACACCAGGTCAGACCCTGGTCTTTGGTACACAGTGCACCTTATTAATCAGACCAGTGTGTGTCCGGTGGAAACCTCGTATGAATCTGATCTCAGGTCAGAATGGGTTAACCTAGGATCAGTCTCCACCAGGGCCTTCCTCCCCCTGCATCACATCCTCTCTGGACTTTACAGCTGCTAGTCACTGTCGAGCCGGTCTCCTGACAAAAGAAAGTATAAGTAACACATGGTGTGCATTGGGTTGAAAATGGCGAGTTATTCATTGACCGCTGAAATCAACTCTTGTCTCCTGATGGCTCAGAATCACTTGAGATCAAATCTCAATGAAGGGGCAAGGCATTAAATGTTCTCTGGTCGCACCAAAGTGAAAAGAAGCTCAACTGAGTCGAGGAGGCAGACATGGGACGGGTGATTGT
>NC_139710.1:6558395-6568395 GCF_964188405.1 Protomyctophum parallelum | reverse complement strand
TTGGTTTCAGAACACACAACTATGAGCTGTCTGGTACGCCCCAGTCATTTCACTGCAGCTTTTCTTGAACAGCAGGGGGTTAAGTTTCTTGATTAACCCATTCTGACCCGAGATCAGATTCTAAAAATGTCAGTCGTTCTTCGATTTTTCAAAAATGGCAGACCTACAAGCTCGTATCGCGCCACTCGGTGGCGCGATATGAGCTTGTAGATCTGCTATTTTTAAATAGCTAAAGCATAACATGATGCCGACACCAAAATGGGTGCCCGTTCAGAATGGGTTAAAGGCGCTATGTGCTGTGTTATCAGCTTGCCCGGCATTGCCAATCAGGGTTATTGCTCTGAAACGTGTACCCTGCATTGGCTGGGTTATCGTGTGGGTGAAATAGGTTCTCTGTCTCTGTCTTATCCCCCCATCCCTTGCTCACTCTCCCTCTGTCTCCGACGTCTCTGCCTCAAATGGGCAACTTGAATGTTATTTAGTAGATTGGCAAAACCAAACAAGTTGAGTCTGAACCATGACACATGCCATGTCATGGCCATATGACACATATTGCTTGCACATGTCCTGTCAAACTTGACACACACACACACACACACACATCACATCACTGACAGACAAGATAAACAGTAACACCACGTCTCGTCCCAAAGAACATGTTAATGCCGCATTCGCTGATTTTTAATAACGCTCTTGTGTTTGTGTAAACAAGCTAGCTACAAGTAACTAGCTTGTTAAAAACCACAGAATCCTTTTGCATAGAGGGTGGGTGCATTCGGGTGGGTGGGTCCCTTGGGACTGGAGGCTCCTGCATTCGGGTGGGTGGGTCCCATGGGACTGGGGGGCTCCTGCATTCGGGTGGGTGGGTCCCTTGGGACTGGGGGCTCCGGGATAGTCGTGCCCCCTACCCCCCACCGTGGTTTGATTTGAATATGTAGATTTCACTACACCAGCAGATTTAACTAATTAGCCCACCTTTCATCAGAGGAGGTGGGGATATACAGTACACCCTTGGATCTCCATGCACCACTGGGCCGTTGCCACCTTGTGATTGATGTGATTCTGTTTCCCCCTCCACCATGGTTGGTGTGCAACTCCACCCACTCCCTCTTTCATTCCATATGTCACTTTCTTGCTCTCTATATGACTTTCTCACCTGCCCTTTCTCTCTGTCTCTCTATGATGTGCATGTGTGCGCAACTTAATTTATCAAGCCCCCCCCCCATCTCATTCCCACAGTGTGTTTCTGTGTATATATACCGTATTTTACATCCCTAAGGTGTGTGGGTCTCATTATTTGTGTCGCTGTGTGTGTGCGTGGCTGCGTGTACGTGTTGCGTGCACGCGTGACCCCTGGATGTGGCTGAGCAGGTGCGTTGGTCACCAAAGAGAAGCATGAGCGCCTTTAGAGGTTGTCTTTAAGACGCCCCTGTGGTCTGGCCCAGTTCAAAAGCTGCTATTAATCACGCTGACAGCCACACACAGGGACACACACACACACACGCGCGCTCATCTCTTAATGGAGCCAGGGGTTATGTCTCATTCTAATCCACTTGTCTCCGCGGGGACCAAACCAGGGAAAGCGATCTGACGTTAGACAGCCCTCCTCCTGCCGTTCGTTCACCCCCCTGCCCCCAGTGAAGGATAGGATACCGCCAGAGGTTTTCATTGGGAGCTAAAAGGTTTAATATCATTAGATCTCCCCCTCTATCAGGGCAGAGGAGAGCTCGCCTGGGGGTAACAGAAACGAGACTCCCGCAGTGAGTCACAACCCGTGTGCTAATTGACTTGAAAACAAACAGACGCGAGGGCAGATAATGACCATCTAAACACAATTACAGAGTCAAAGAGACATTATACAAACGAGAGAAAGAAAGAGAAGAACAGCTGCTTCGTCTTTTTTATTCGTGTATTTATTTATTTTACATTCTCTCTGTGAAACAAGTCTCCCACGCGTCATAAAACAATAATTGACCATAATTAAAAAGTCTGAGTGAATCTGTTCAACGGGCAACGGGGGGGACAGCTAGTGGAAGAGCTGTAGAGCTTTGAGGAGACGTTGCATGTGTGTGTGTGTGTGTGTACATGTGATCTAACTGAATCTTCTCGTTCCAACCACTAATGATGCTCAGTTTGTCTCCTTTTATGGGCAGTGTCAAGGAAAGAGCGGAAGGCTAGAAGGATATTTGATTGGACTGTGTACAGTTTACAGTATAGTATAATCAGGGTATAGTATAAGATACTGTGTCTGTCCATGTCCCTTTGTCTATCTATCTATCTATCTATCTATCTATCCAATTATGTATCATTTTATTTTCTGACAGTAATAGACTATATAGATATGCAATCAATCTATGAATGTTTGTCTCCCTGTGTATTTGTCCTTCATTTGTCAACAAAGAGCCCCACAAATATGCCACACACACACTCATTCACTCCCGAGATGGACAGGCAGAATATTTAGCGGCCCCATTAGTATGAGCAGAGTGATGTGGCATAATCAGCCTGTGAGCATGGCGTCTGTCGATGGAGAAGACAGCCCCTTTCACATCCTGTGAATCTCGCTGTCCCTGCTCACACAATGGACACAATTTACATGCAAATCCTGGCATTCGCATCACTCTGCAATCTCGCAGCACTGGGTCAGTTTACCAAAAGCCCTGCCACCTCATCGGTCTGATCGAAATGAGCCCCTGATCTGCACTACTGGTTGCCTGCACTACTGGTTGCGTGCGTGCGTGCGACCCGTGCGTGCGTGCGTGCGTGCGTGCGTGCGTGCGTGCGTGCGTGCGTGCAAACTGTAGAGGGTGTCAGAGAGAGAGAGATGCAAAGTGAGAAAGACAGAATGACAGAGAATCAGACAATGGAGGATGGGGGAAAGAAGAAAGAAAAACGTGGGTGAAAGAGAGATTGCTTACATAAATTCACTCCAGATGCAGACAGAGAGAATAGATAGACAAACTGTAGAGACGACGGACAGTGTGTGTGAGTGTATGTGATTGTGTTCTGTCTATTAGATGGTTCATTTCTGTCTGCCATTTCCATGTCAGATCCAATAACCCACAGCAACTCAAACCACAGACTTGGTTTATTTAGATCAGCTGGTGCATTGGGAAGTGTACTAACTATGGCACACACAATTTGTGTGCACACACAATTTGTGTGCGCACACAATTTGTGTGTGCCATACCTCGAGAATACTAGATTTGTGTGACACATATCTAGCATTCTCTAGTTAATTTTTGTACTTTTTTTTTATCCAGACCTGGTAATTGTCTTCCCACATGTTCTAGACTAGAGCCTTCAAGGGATGGTGTTTAGTAGCATTACATGGAAAGGGTATTCCCGTTTGAATAAAAGAAAAACCCTTCTGCTCTCAATAATTTTATTTAGCCATTTGTAATTCTGTGTGCCAAATGGATGCCTAGGGGTCGTTTGGTTCCTTTTGTACGCTCAAAGAGTCAAGTCAACACTCAGGAATGTGTGGGTCTTGAGATATTTGGGTTAAATATACCACTGTGCTAACTGACACTTGTACATGAAAGGCATTTATCTGACTCTCCTATTGTAAGTAAGTTACAAGTTAGAACTTTGCTCATGTATACATAATAACTACAACCCATTTTTTTGTTGAAGGGCACCCGTTGAATAGCTTAATATCTCTGTGGTCTGAGAGCTATTCTTGCCTTGATACCTAAACCTTAACTCAGCTATTCGGTACACCACAGAGGCTCTGAGCTTGGCTTAACTTTCATTGCAGCTGCCTTACAGTACAGTACAGTACAGTACAGTACAGTACAGTACAGTACAGTACAGTACAGTACAGTACAGTACAGTACAGTACAGTACAGTACAGTACAGTACAGTACAGAATACAGTCCCCAGAGCTTTTCTTTGCTGTGGTCAGGACCTCACTCCGTCTATATTCATCTCGTTCCATGCATCTGGACAGGGGATTTAGTAAGTACTGTATCACGTTACCTTGCTCATGACTGGAGGTTTTTCTGTAGTTCATTTCATATCGATTTCGAAGTTTTTACTGGGAAGCTTGTGTGAAATAAAAAATAACTTTATGAAATATTTAAAATAATAAATAAATTAATATAACCCTATACTCCAATTCCCAAGCAGAGAAGGTAGTAACACCCCCACACACACACATGCACACACACGCAAACTTTCACACGCAGTCACACACGCACGCTCGCATTCAAACGCACGCACGCACACACACACACACACACACACACACACACACACACGTGACACGTCACACACATACACACACACACACACACAACCCACATCTCTGAGTGTCTAGGAACTTAAGGAGAAAAACACATCATTAACATGACGCTCATTAAAATTAAAACACACACATACCAGAGTTCCCTGCCAACCACCGTTTCTTGCCACCAAAACACCAGCCATGCATCAAAGCTAGAGTTCAGCCCAGATGGGTTATGCAACTATCATAAACAAACCTCAGGCTAGTGGGTGGAGGGATGATGAGATGATAAAAGCTTTGCGTAAGCGTGCGACCCTAATTAGATCTCCTTCTCCCAACTTCCTGTCTTTGCCCATCGTTAATTCTCCATCCCACTGTCACTTCAGTGGAGAGAACTAAGAGAAAAGATTTGGTGCGAAGAAGTTGACATAAAAACACAATCTCTACATGTTACCAGCTTCATCCTTGCAATAGGCCCTATGGTGTACTGTGACTGCAAAAAAGTCTTCTCCTGTGACTAAAGAGCCTGGAGTTAAGGAAATAGCCCACACAGTACTTGGAGCCAGCACTGCAGCAATACATGATCTGTCATTGTGCTTGAGAGCATATATTATTGCCCACAGAGACTTAATAAAGTTTTCCTTTGGTACAGAGAGTGCTGTATAGATCATAGCCTTGAGAGGCTTTGGGGGGAACTGTGACTTCGGCAACGAGGGAACACACCAATCACAGACCCTTGCAACCCAGCTCTCAAGAGATCAGCACTTATTTCCGTCACAGAAAATTGACTACAGCTCAGTATAGTGTGCCGCTCGCGCTAACAGTGCTAATGCTAATTAGGTTCATGCTGGCATGAGAAATCCCATGGAGACAGTCATTAGCATTTTAGCATTTTGATATGCTAGTCTTTATATCCATTCTTTGATCCTGTGAGCAAAGTGAACACCAGGGGCACTTGTGACAAGCTCTGGGAGGGCTCTCTCTGGTGTTTGGTGGGGTGGCACTGTTGTTGCCTGGGGTAGATGGGGTGCAGTGTGGAGTGGGACGATAGTGACTCATGTCGCTTGTTGCTCTTGGTTTTGTGGACTTGGTTTTGTGGACCCTTGTGTCTTTGTCTCTCTGCACTCTCTGTCTGTTTTTTCCCCTCATTTCTCTCTGCAATCTCGTTCTGTGTCACTTTTTCTTTCCTCAAGCCCTTTGTCAAATTTCACTCACCACTGTTAATAAATGCAAAAGAGACACATTGTCATTGGCAGCTGACAGTTGAGTGGATTAACAATGCACTTGTGCCTGTTTTTCTTATCTACATGGGGCTGCTTTGCCAACGACAGGCTGTCTGACAAAGCTCTTAATAACAAAGCGGAGCTGTGCAGAGTCCCGTCTCTGTCCTCTCCTCCATGTCCTCTCTCCTTTTCTTAGTTATCCACATCCTATGCTTTCCTCTGTTTCCCCCTGTTAGTCATTCTTTCTCTCACCTCACTTGGCATTAAAATCTTTTCTCACTCTCAAAGTCATCTACCCTCACAGGATTCATTCTTCTCTGAGACAAGTCTAAATCTATTCCCCTTGTCCATCACTCTCTCTTTCTCCTTACTGCCCTCACATGTCTACTCTGCTCGTCTTTTTCACAAGGCCGTTTCATCTCCCCGTGTCTCTCCAGCGCCTCATTGCCACCTCTCCTCACTTATTCCTTTACAGTGCTTGTCTCCGCCTTCCGGAGGGTACTTCAATGTCCTTTACATCTCATTTCTCTGTCCCTTTTCCATCTTTCTTCCATCCAGAGGCTACCCAGACGACCCCATCGAGGCCGAGCTGATCGACGACCGCCACCACCCCTACATCCACGGCGTGTACTCGGCCCCGCTGGCCCAGCCTGAGCGGGGCAGCATGGCCAGTCTGGACCGAATGGCGGGCGGACGCCGCTCGCCGTCCATCGACAGCATCCGCAAGGACCCGCGCTGGCGCGACCCCGACCTGCCCGAGGTCATCGCCATGCTGGGGCACCCCATCGACCCGGTCAAGTCCAACGCGGCCGCCTACCTGCAGCACCTCTGCTACGAGAACGACAAGATCAAGAAGGACGTGCGCCAGCTGAAGGGCATCCCCGTGCTGGTGACGCTGCTGGACCACCCCAAGGCCGAGGTGCACCGCAAGGCCTGTGGCGCGCTGCGCAACATCTCCTACGGCCGCGACCACGACAACAAGGTGGCCATCAGGAACTGCGACGGCATCCCGGCCCTCGTGCGCCTGCTCAGGAAGACCAGAGACATGGAGGTCCGAGAGCTCATCACTGGTGAGACTTTCGTTGATGTTTTTTTTAGTGTTTCAGGGTTGTTTCACTTCTCTTGTCACTTTTTCTTTACTCGACGGATAATGATAAGAGGGTTGGAGGTTGGATTCAGGAGTCAGACAGTACACAGGTCTTAGTATTCTTTCTTTTTCCCATTCTGACCTGAGATCAGATTCATATGAGGTTTCCACTGGACACACACTGGTCTGATTAACCCATTCTGACCTGAGATCAGATTCTAAAAATGTCAGTCGTTTTCTTTGATTTTTCAAAAATAGCAGACCTACAAGCTCGTATCGCGCCACTCGGTGGCGCGATATGAGCTTGTAGATCTGCTATTTTTCAATAGCTAAAGCATAACACGATGCCGACACCAAAATGGGTGCCCGTTCAGAATGGGTTATTGGAAGTCAGTGAAGTCAGTGATAGTGAGAGCAAAGTCCTGGAGGGAGGATATATACAGTATACTGTATATATGGGGGTATATACAAAGGTTTATGCTGCAAATAGAGGGTTTTACGCAAAGTAAACATTACACAACTGCTATGGCTGCTGTGGACCATACCCAGTCCACACAGCATTCCTCTTTTCATGAAGGTATTAAAGCCCCACTTTGGCACTTTGATATCTGATACAGACGCAACTGATCTAGCACCAGTGTTAGGATGCCTGGCATAATAACTTGCCACTCACCGATCTTTACACTGACCAATCTCCCATCTATTCTATGTTGGAACATATAAAGCGGGAGGCCATGAGTGCATGCTCTGCATGGTAATCTAAGGCAGGGTGAATGGCACTGACTGTATGATCTCTTATGTAATGATTGTCCTGTCGATGGCAGACATTTTCACCATGCCATTTTCAAAATGCTGTATAACTGTCTCATGCAGAGATATGTTCTTGTATATTTTGCAACTAAATTGATAACAGTAGATTTATTGTGATATATCCTGAAATTTGATTCCAAATTTCAGCTATTAGGGGAATAAAAGGAATGATTTGAATGCCCTGCTTCAGTCAGTGTAGATCAAGTTTCACTTAATTGTCATGTTAACCATGATCACAACTCAGGAACTTTGATTTGTGTGTTGCTACTGAATGCTGGTTGTTTGTACTAAATAAGTGTAAAGCCAACCAGAAACATTTTGCTTAGTCACAGTACATGCCAATTCACAAACATAACCAAGGATATCTGATGTCTGGATCAGCACACAAGAAAACATCGCAATGCAACAATATGGCACAATGCATTACAGAACAACTGTAGATGGTTGTTACATGTACATTTCAAGTATAGCAAATATTGATCAAGCATTAAGTACTAAGTAGCAAGTTCAAGTATTGCAACGTTCTGTACAGTGACTAGTGCATTATGATTCAAGCATAGAGGACATGACAATACAAAGCCAAATGTGTATCCGTGACCTGACATGTCAGCTGAGGAACATAATAGTGTATGTGTAACTCTGTTCGTGACCGTTCTGCTAATCCTGTACACCCATTAGTCTCACCTAATACAAATGGTCTGGTGTGCAGGCCATCTGAGAAGGCTCTTTATTTTCAACGCAGGACATGCGAAAGTGAGAACAGCTTTTGAAAAGTGAGATACTTTGAAGAAGCCGCCATGTCAAAGGCGTGCGTGTATACTGCATACCCGTTCAGAGGAGTCAAAGGACTTGAATTGAAAGTTTTCAGGCTTGATGACATTATCCTGACAACATCCAACATTAGACCACCTAATCCACGTATAGGTGGTTGGCTGGTCGCACTCATGCATACAGTATGTGCGTGCACACGTGTGTCCATGTGAAATTTTGCAAATGCATGCGTGCTCATGCCGTAGGTTCATGTGTGCATGGTGACCATGCACATATGTCATGTATGTGCTTACGTATAAATATGTGTATGTTAGATGTCGTGCTGCAGGATGACTGTGCCGCAGCACGAATGATTGCCTTTACAGCATCGCAGGCTAAAAATAACCCTGCACCACGAGACAAGGAGGACAGGATAGAGTATTCTCTCTCTCTCTCTCTCTCTCTCTCTGTTTTTCTATTTCCACTATGCTCGCCCGCCCCAGCCCCACTTTATGACTTTCCGACTTCTTTGATTTTGTCCGCTATCACTCATTTTTCTCTTTCCCTTATCGCTTTCGTCTTTCCTTCCTTCTCCTTGTCTTAACCTCTTTTCCCATTGGGAACCTTCACTTTCTCTGACTTCCTCTCTCTCTCTCTCTCTCTCTCTCTCTCTCTCTCTCTCTCAGCATCCACCCTCTCCAGCCTTCTCCCCTATTTCCATTCTCCTTTCTACCAACACGTCTGCTTTTTCTCATTACAACCCTCCCTTTTTCCTCCTTTCTTTTCCTCCTTTGTCCTTCTCCGATCATCCCATCAGCCCCTCATTTGCGCCTATACTTCTCCATTTGCTCTTTGTTTTAAAATTCAAGTCATTCTTCCTTGTTGAGCTTCTTCGGTTCCATCACTTTGTCCCTCCCTAACAATCTTATTATTCCTCCCCTCTTTCTCCACCCCTCCCGTTTCTCACGACTCCCCCCATCCCTCCCTCTCCATTCTATCCTCATTCTTCCTCCCTCTCTCGTGGTGAAGCCTCAGTGAAAGTCTCAATGTGAGCTCAGTTTTCAGGTCCAGCTCTACAGGGCCATGCAACGCTGCCTGTGTTTTTCTACAATTAAATATAATTGGAGGGTTTTTTAAAATAGAACCTCCCTTGCCCTTTTCTCCCCTCCTAGTCCGCACCACATGTGTTTTAAGACTTTGCCTGCAAGAGCTCGCACTGTCCCTAAAAAAAGACCACAACAAGCCCCCTCTTTCTGCAGGAGGAAAGGGCTGACGTGGAAGCAAATGAAATGGTTTCATTGTGTGCGTGCGTGCGTGCGTGCGTTCACGCATAATGTAAGAAAGCTTAGGAGACACAGATGTATGCACGTTCACACACATACTGTACATGCATTTGTATGTGCATGCACGCACACACACACACACACACACACACACACACACACACACACACACACACACAGACCTTCACACACATACACCAGTGTTGGGCTTGTTACTGAGAAAATTAAATATATTCCTCTGTACTCATTACTCATTTTCAAAGTAATGACCACTACAAAGTAACAAATTGGACTGGTGGAGATTGCATTGGTCAATGCAATCTCCTCTGTGCAGCCGAGCAATACATTTTATGCTTTTTCCTTTACCAAAGAACCTTTTTCTGTAGCCTTAAGTTAAACTAAGGACACAAAATGTGCAGTTATTTTCATCAGTAATGCTATTCATGATGTGTGAGAGGAGCTCTCTACTATTGTTGTCCTTTAATGTAGTGAATCACTACAGAATAGCTTGCTTGGCCTGTAGGTATACAAAAATAATTGTGTCTATACTTACCCGATTTTGCCATTTCAATACAATGAAGTGACAATAAGAATATCCATAACAAATTATTAAACTACT
>NC_139710.1:6550895-6553395 GCF_964188405.1 Protomyctophum parallelum | reverse complement strand
ATTAAATAGCTTGTCTCTGGTATCACACAACCAGGCAAGACTATTTTACGGCGTCAATTCAGTTTTCAGAGCAGGACAGAATTTGAATGAAATGGCGTGTCACAGAATTGGATCAAGCTGAATTCAAGCTCCCGTTGTTGAGTGCAGTGTCCACTCCTTTCAATAGCTTCTCGATGCTACTCCACGTTGCCTCTCGTCCCTGGTCTGTTTGTCTGCTTGACTGCGTATAGCTACTAGCTTGTTGACCACGTGTCGACTGCTGCTTGTCAGTCTAATGGACTGAGGGTAATGAGAAGAGTAAATGTAATCAAGCTTACAGCCTTGCATCAAGTTAGCTATAGGAAGATAGGCTACACAGTCAAATCCTCAGTATACAGTGTACAAATGTTCTTGTACACTTTTGTACAGAGGGTTTTACTGAGTAGCAGGATGGCTGGCATGAGTGATCACTGCTCACTCTCAAGTCAAGCCAAATGTTTTATATAGGCATGTCGTACACTCTTTTCTATTTAAATTCTTCTTATTTATTTTTTTGCACGCACGCACACACTCCAACAAATTATTCACTTCTGCACGGTGAATGCTGAATTTGTAGACTACACAGCTGCCCCCCTCCCCATGTGTGTCTGACTTAAATTAATTCTTGCCTGGTTGTTTTTACTGGAGGACTGTAGAAGTATTCACCAACCAAACCCACAGAGTAGAAGATGGATTATTTTACTAATGCAACAAGGTGGCAGTATATGCCTCCCTTTGTCTATTTTCTCTGTTGAGAGAAGGATTCGATGAGATTTGATCCAAGGCCGGCGAGGCAAATGTGGCAAGCACTGAGGAAGACAGGTGTCTGCACGTGTGTGTGGTGTGTGTGTGTGTGTGTGTGTGTGTGTGTGTGTGGGGGGGAGGGGAGGGGGATTCATGGGGGCAAATCTGAATTCACGACTACACAAATTCTCGACTGGTCGTGGGCCATAGTCCTTTTGATACAGTTATTTCTGTTGGAGGAAAGTAAAGGCGTTCTCCATGCATAACCACAGCTAGATTCAATGTATTTTTAGCCTGTACTGGCCCTCCGAGACTCTCCCTGTAGCAGTCAGCATGATTTAACCAGGGAAATATTGACCAGCTGGAAAATGTACAGGAACCATTTAAAAGAACAGGGCTAGGGAGTTCTGACAGTTTCATTGCTCCACTAATGCTCTATCATTGTGTGGTGAGGTGGGTGTGTATGCATGTGTATAATGGATTTGTAAAGGCTCTTTACGTGTGAATGGAAGTCTGCAGTTCATCCGTGTGTGTGTGTGTGTGTGTGTGTGTGTGTGTGTGTGTGTGCGTGTGCGTGTGTGTGTGCGTGTGTACTCGCATGCATGTGTAAATGCGTGTGTGGCTGGCTGCAGTAGCTTCACTCTGTTCTTTCTATAGCAGCAACGAATCATCTGTGGTGTGTAGTAGTAGGCTAAGTGATTCTCAATGTTTTTAAATTCAAAGGCACTCCAGTCTATGCATTAGGCCATAGTATCTTGTAAGTGACATGTCAATAATTCAGTCCCTGCCATCATGTGTTGACCACAGCAAGACAATGAATCCCCTCACCAGTTTGTTTTAACCACCCTAGAATCGATCCTATACTGGGGCTTTGGTAATATCAGCAGAAATAGGCGAACATTTGACAAAAATGATCTACAAGGTCAAGATACTGTATTTGGTGTGTAGAGGGACAAAAGAACAGACCCCCTGGTCCACAAAGTATGAGTTGAAGTGGTCAAGTGTCTGGAGTGTTCTGAATGACTAAAATAGGGGCATCAAGATGGGGGGATGCACAGATGACGGGGCTTTAAAGCTCAAGTGGGTGTGTTTGCACATAGACTTTGAAGTCGTCTCATGTAATATTTCTGTTCTTTTCTGAGCCTCTGCCTGCTGCAGAGCTTCCATTTACCGGAGCCAAAGCCTTCCTGGTGCTGTCTTTATGTGGCTCCACATAACCCCCCACATTTACTCTCTACCTCTGTAGAGAGATCACAATACACGGCCCAGTGCACACGGCCCACGTTGATTTAATTCCACTGTGTGCGTGCGTGTGTGTGTAGATGAATGGATGTGCCCGTTAATGGAGGCGTCAGGGCCGATAGAAATGCTAACACTGACTTAGATATTGTCCTATCTTATTTCATTTGGAATGTAGGGCAGAGGAGGGCGTAGAGTAGAATAGTTTTGTCAGAATGCTGGCAAGGAGCAGCTAACTGCCTATAATTGTTTTCTGTATGTCTGTTAGTGTTACAAAGTTAACCACTTCAACCCTCTCTACTCAGTGAACTTAGCCGGGGTCGGTCGGCTCTGCTCTTTTCTCCCCCTCAACACCAAATCTCTTTGCCGAAAATAGCAGATCTACAAGATCTTCTATTTTCTGCGAATGTTCCACATGCCCGACAATAAGAACGCTATAGTTGCAAGTGTTTTAAGTTGTATGTCTCTTCCTCCTCTCTCCTCCCTTCTTCCTCATCCC
>NC_139710.1:6415895-6545895 GCF_964188405.1 Protomyctophum parallelum | reverse complement strand
ATACTTCGTCATGTGAAAGTAGCTATATTTAAGAATATTGTCTATATTTTTAATAATATTTTTATATATTTTTAACAGATGGTAAAATCATATTAGATCAAATTATAGTAACTTTAAAGATTTATTTGGGGGCTTTCATGCCTTTTTTGATAGGATAGTAGATAGGAAATGGGGAGAGAGATGGTGAGTGACGCGCAGCTAAGGTCGCTGGGATCGGGTTTGGAACCGGGGACACGTTGTCAGCCTAGCTATAGGTACCACCACCTGGCCCGGGCCAATAGGACACTTTATTGATTCTCAAAGAGATATCAGGTTATTCAAGCAGCCAGTGATATATATATATATACCCAGATAGAACAGAGACCCTGCCTGCACCTCTCCCCCACCCTGACAGTTCCTCCCGACTGTAGGAAACAGCTGACAATAAAACCACCCGTCAAATACAACCATGTCCACCGCTGCTCTGTACAGCGTGCAATGTGTGCGTGAGTATGTGTGAGCGCACGCACGCTCGTGTGTGCGTGTGTGCGTGTGTGCGTGCGTGCGTGCGTGCGTGCATCTGTGCCTGCATGCGTGTGTGTGTTTTCTGAAGACGGATGGATTGTTTTATGAGAGGGTGTGCCAGGACTCAGACGTCTGGCGCTGTCCGGCTGCTCTGTGGTGGAGATTAGTTTTAATTAGCATACTGTGTGTAGAATGGACCCAGCTCACATTATCTTACACACCGAACAGGGTAATGAGCGGGAATGAACGAGGTGTGCGTGTGCGTGTGTGCGTGTGTCAAATTGAGCACAAAATTGGTGTCCCCATTTAGATTTTACTGCTGTTTCATAAAGTAAGAGTTAACTTAAGTTCAGACAAGTACCTGTTATGGTTATGTTTAAGGTAAGGGTTAGGGTTAGATCGGTTATTTTTAAGGTTAAGGGATATGGAATGAATGTTAGTCAAAGACATGTCCCTTAAACTTTTGCAAAAAGTCTGATTATGCTTCCTTCATTAAAAACCAGAATGAGGAAACTAGAATCCAAAGGATTTTAGCTTATTCCAGTTTTAGGTGCTGTTTAATATGTCCTCATAAAAAGAGCACCATGTGTAGTATAATGCTAATCATATGCATGTTTATAGCAAACATGTATTGTATGTACTGTAACTGTACAGAAATACAAAATACAAAATATATACGGTAGCCTACTGATATGGCAAACATGTTATTTCCCGGTTTTAATTACTTAAGCCTTATGTTATACTATTACATGTTTTTTATACTTTTAAAAATAGCTAAAATATTAGATTTTCAGTACAAGTTCACAATGCTTGTAGATTAGCCATTTTTGTTATTTTTGTGTGTTTTTATTTATTTATTCTACGCAATTTTATTTCCACAATATGGATATCGAGTTATTTGGTAGAAAGAAATACCTTGATATTTTATTTTGTCCACATGGCCCAGCCCTGAACCCATTCTGACCGGGCACCCATTTTGGTGTCAGCATCATGTTATGCTTTAGCTATTGAAAAATAGCAGATCTACAAGCTCATATCGCGCCACCGAGTGGCGCGATACGAGCTTGTAGGTCTGCTATTTTTTGAAAAATCAAAGAACGACTGACATTTTTAGAATCTGATCTCAGGTCAGAATGGGTTCAACAGACCAGTGTGTGTCCAGTGGAAAACCTCGTATGAATCTGATCTCAGGTCAGAATGGGTGAATGGTAAACATTCTGAGTGGAGTCCTGAGCCTGAGGCTGAGGCTTCACTCTGAGCCTCACCTCAGCAGAGGCCTGTCATCTGGAGCCATGTCTCGTCTACTGATGCAACAGTGGAATCCGAGCTGACACACACAGCATTCTGCTGCTTTCACAACCGGTTTCTGAGCATCTGTACACTGTCAACATCAGTCTGTTATGTGTCACTTCTTCTGTGCTTACTGTGTGTGTGTGTGTGTGTGTGTGCGTGTGTGTGTGTGTGTGTGTGTGTGTGCGTGTGTGTGTGTGTGTGTGTGTGCTCGTGTGCGTGTGCGTGTGCGTGCGTTTCTTCACAGAAATGTGAGCTCAGATGGGGCAGAGGCGAGGCGCAGGCTGAGAGAATGCGAGGGATTGGTCGACGCCCTACTCCATGCCCTCCAATCAGCAGTAGGGAAGAAAGACATGGACAACAAGGTATGATGGTTCCCATCGACACAAATATATATATATTGTGAAAATTGCCAATCTACAACGCCTCACGTTTGCGAGCTTCGGCAATTTTCAAAAGGTTTGACTCTTTCTTTAATATTATTTGACAATTTGGACAATTTGAATGTATCATTTGCTTGTCCCTCTGTATACTGTATATTTTAGTTTCTGACCGGGCACCCATTTTGGTGTCGGCATCATGTTATGCTTTAGCTATTGAGAAATAGCAGATCTACAAGCTCATATCGCGCCACCGAGTGGCGCGATACGAGCTTGTAGGTCTGCTATTTTTGAAAAATCGAAGAGCGACTGACATTTTTAGAATCTGATCTCAGGTCAGAATGGGTTCATCAGACCAGTGTGTGTCCGGCGGAAACCTCGTATGAATCTGATCTCAGGTCAGAATGTGGTTAACTGGCACTGCCTCTCTCTCTGCCCTTCCAGTCAGTGGAGAACTGCGTGTGCATCATGAGGAACCTCTCGTACCACGTCCACAAAGAGGTGCCCGGGGCAGATAAGTTCCTGGACCCCTCAGCGCCGCAGGCTCCGGGCTCCGCAGGGCCACAGAGGAAGAAGAAGGATGACGCCGGCTGCTTTGGAGGGAAGAAGGCCAAAGGTGAGGATGGTATTGGAATGCACTCAACAAGAACACTGCAATGGTTTGGTTCCAAAATGAAAAGCAAAGACTTGAACAGCTTTTTGAAAACTCGAAAGCAAGGACAAGTACGACAAGTAAGACAGTGAAAGAAACTGCAGGGAGGGAAGAGAAAAACACATAGAAAATAGAGTACTTTTGTTCTTTAAATATCTTTTGTTTGAACAAAGTTAGACGTTATTCCTAGACAAAGTAAAATTCTCAGAGTTGTTTAAGGGTAACAGGAAATTAAAAGGTGTCTGATACAATGATATCGATGTCACCTTTTCCATTCCCATTTCCAATGGATCTGCTTTTTCTTTTATTAAGATATTGATTGTTGAACTTGAGATCATTATTGTTTTGCCCTCAGAATGGATATATTGAAAGTAGTGATTTAATCTGTGTTAAATAGGAGTGAAAGCTGCACTTCTATTGGATGGAGAGATCTCCTTCATGTCTCTCATTCGGGTTAAGGGTTTTGTACCACATTAGTCTTTAATTACATCATTTTAATCCTTTTAATCTCGCCGCGATATTTGCAGGAACTAGGATGAATATGAGGTTAGAAATAACATTATTTGTTAATAATATAATTTGTCACAGAGATTTCTCTTTCACTTCTCTAATGCATCATTCTCAGTAGCAGCCAATTTGCTTCTTACAACATTCAGACAGAAAACAAATGTTTGATAGCAGATCATTCCAATGTTTGATAATGGATTATTCCACAACATGGAATCCTGTTTGTGAGCATTAATTTGGTAACTCGCTGTACAGTATCTGTTTTTTCACTATCTACACTGTCTCGTATATCAATATTTTGAGTTGAATACTCCATATCTATTTATATGCAGACTGGTTCACAGTGACATAACAGGTTGGGGGCAGTGTTTCTTGCACAAGGACACGCAGCTGGGAATTATGCCCAAGACCTTGCTTTGTCTTAAGGCCATGTCACATCAAACAGACGTGCATGAACTAATGGTGACTCATGGCAACTAATCAGATGGCTTTGTGTCACCTCACGTCTTAGGTCAAAGTTATGCTAATGCTAGCCTGGAACACACCACAGAGTCTACAGCTGATGGTCAGCTGATGGCAGACTTCTGTGCCTGCATGAGAGGAAGTAACTCTCCTTTCCAGGAGGTGGAAATAGTCTGTATCAGTGTTGTTTTTGGCAGGCATTTTTTAGATTTAGTCAGTCTTTTGGAAAAATGCTTAATTAGTCTTAGTCAGTCTTAGTCATTTGGAAAAATGCTTAATTAGTCTTAGTCATTTATATCCTTGATAGTTTTAGTCGACGGAAACTCCTAAGGGTTTTAGTCCGTTTTAGTCATTTTAGTAAAAGGTTTTAGTCCATTTTTAGTAAAAATTTAAAAAATCTTTAAATAAAATGTCTATAGCTACAGGTATTAATACATTGGCATTGGAATCAAGGTTGACAGGTTGTCATTGTCATATGAAGCTATATGATTCCCTGCTTTCATATGACATGAAAAAAATAAAAAATACAATGGCAGTCCCTCAGTCAAATGGTCACAAATATACCGGTATATAACTTCAACTGAGAGTTCAAATGCAAATAATAACATAAAAATAAAATGTATGATAGGCTATTTCATATACCGGTAATATCTAGGGATGCACCGAAAGGGAAATTCTTGGCCGAAACCGAATACCGAATATAGGAAACAGTTGGCCGAAAACCGAATACCGAATAGCCGAATATATCTTTGTTGTAAAGTTACCTGATTATGGCAAAAGACATGATTATGGCAAAACCCAACTTAAATAATAAACACTTATGCGTCCATTAAAAAACATCTAATTAATTGGAGGCTTTGTGATTAATTAATCTCAATTAATCACATTTTAATCGCATATCAATAGGCCTATTTGACCTGAACAGTGAGCTTTTTTTTCTACATAAGCATAGGCAATAAAACAAGTAGTAATAATAATAGTGATAATAATATTATTTATATAATGCTTCTCTGAGTACTTAAAGACACTTTTCAAGGAGAACATGAGAAAACAAATAAAAACAACTTTATTAGAGAAAAACTAAGACTATGGAATAAAATAAATTAAAGTGGAATGAGATTTGAATTTATAGGTGGTGGCATGTCTCTGAATTTGCATTTTGATTTTGTGTGCATTTTGACAGGTCTGCCTGCTGTGGACAGTGAAACCCTGAGCATTAAACACAGGCAGACGCAACGATAGTCTATCATTCATTGTTAAAGCTCCAAATGATATTCCCATTCGTCTTTGTCTGCCCGTGTAAACGCAGCAGCGAGTGTGAGGGGTTGGGGAACGGATGGAAAGTACATAGTGTTATTATGGCGGACTCCTTCTAACTATATGGAAGAAACTAACGTTAGCTCCCATGCTAGCAGTAGCTTCCCTCGTCAGACAACACAACACCACCACAGATCGGGTGGAAGCTGCTGCCTAGCTGATATCACTGCTTGTGCCCGTGGATGGGAAATAAGATTTAAAATGCTATGGAAGCTTGGATGAAAGCACAGATGTGTGCAATAAAGAGTTGTCATCCCTGTGCATCCCGTCTGCTGCTCGTGTGTTGTGAGTCTGTCGCTGGACTCGCTGCCTGCTGATGCAACAGATGCATAGTTAAAGAGCGTCATAAGCATGCGCCCTTCCTGCGCTGGAAGTATAAGATCTACAAGTTATCTACCCGTCGCAATGCACAGCGCTTTGGGCTTGTACATCTGTGATTTTCCCGCAGTTTAGTTGAATTATATCGATTCACAACTTTAGGACGCCTACAAACTTTGTTCGTCAATCCACTAACATTTTCGTCTAGCCTCGTCTTGTCAACGATAACACACACACACGTCTCGTCATCGTCATCAAACAGAGCTACGGTATTTAGCTCGTCAGCGTCAGTCTTGTCCCGAATTATTTTAGTGTCGTTCGTTTAAGTCCGTCTTAGTCCTGGAAAAAGGGGCGTTGACGTCGTCATTTACGTTATCGTCAGTCCTGACGAAAACAACACTGGTCTGTATTATGGCATATCTATAATAGCTCAAAGGGGAGATGACATGAGCTGTTGATCTTAATAACAAGAATGCGAAGAACGGCCTTGCATATTTGGCAAGAATGTTCTCATTAATTTAACTTGCACACTTCCACTCCTCCACACTCTAATTAGCTGTGTGTGTTTCAGTCAAATTGTCAGTACATAAAGTGCAAATGAAAATATTATAAATTATGTAATGAAAACGGTTTTGTTAGTAGTGGCATGAAGCTGTTTGAAAGCTAACTTGATGTTTTGAATAACAGATCATGATAACAAAAACCAAAACAAACTAAATGGAACACTGAAGGCAAAAAAAAAGGAAATCATCTTTTATGATCTTTCCTTGAGGCGGTTCCACCAAAATGAAAGAAAAATGTAAATAATCAAAAGCATAAATTGTAACCCCTACACTCCTACAGTATACATCAGTTATTTGAAAATCTACAAGCTTACAATGCAATGCAACACAGCTACTATTTACAAAGAAATCACTGAAAAAACCATTTGAATAGTTTGGAAACATTTTAAGAAGACAAATCTTGTGTAAAGGTCCTTGGCACATAATAGGATCACTCACAGGTTGCGGAAGAGCGGCCTCTATCGTCAACACCGTAAGCCCCAAATGACAAACGTCATACACCAATGACGGTCTGCGCCTTGGATTGAAATGACAAATATATTCGTCAATGGCAGTCAATGAGTAGCCTATTAATTTAACTCTGAAAGAGTAAAAATGGACACATATAGTCTTTCAGTGTTCAATTATCAGGGGTCCTTTTTACATTTTAAGAGCTAAATTACTTTGTAGCCACATACACTACTCAGCGACAGCTGTGCCATTTGTCCGTGTTAGTGATCTCCTAATCAGCATCCCTCCTCCCAGGCCATTAGCTAAATGAAACCCTTATCTCCCTAACGCACACCAATAATAGCCACAATTAATCTGCCAGCCAATGAGCCAATGAGCCAGGCAGTGCCCCTTGACCCTCAACATCACCTCGGGGCTGTCTGCGGTTCAGATGTCATGACAGCAAGAGAGTGTAGTCTAGGTGTGCAGATTTATAAACGTAGTAATTGGCCACCCGGCCGAGCACGTGCGCGTATTCACAAACACACGCACGCACGCACGCACACACGCACTGACTGACTAATGAGATGTGTTTGTAAGTCTAGGTGTAGGCCCTGAAGGTGAGTGCTTTGAAGGAGGGAGAGATTGAAAACAAAATGCCCCGGCCTCTGAAGCAGTACAATGAAGCAGTACTTCTACACAGTAAATGCTGTGATTTTTCAGAGTGACATATTGATGACATCACAATGAGTCTCCACGGTCATTTATTAACCTCTTGAACACTAGCGTCCCTATTCTGGGCCTGTCATAATAGCCAGACATTTCACCAAAAACTACAAACTGACAACACTTGGCAACGCACTGCCTTGTTGTTTTGAACTCATGTGTCGCGTTGTTTAATTTCTTCATTATTATTATTAAGAACGCTGATTAGCCTGGTTGGTATTCCAAACGAGGAAACACACTGAATCAGACCCTGAGATGGCAACATTCAGGGGCTGGAGCCAGGCAAATATTTCCATGCTTCAAAACAATAATTTGTTGTTATTAGTATTCTCTATTCTGTATGTGTGACACTCGCTTGTCCTCCCTGTTCTGCTGACTGGCTGGGCAAAATGCAGGGGTGAACTAAATACTGCATGGGGAAAAGCAGAAAATAATTTATGGATTTGTTCATTTCTCTTCTTTCTTTCATCCTTTTTTCTTTCATCCTTTCTTTCTCTGTCTTTCTGCCTCTCTCTCTCTCTCTCTCTCTCTCTCTCTCTCTTTCTCTTTCTCAGCCATCTCAGTTTCTTTCATCATTTTGCCAGTAGAACACATGTGGAGTGCTAATGGGTTCCTATGTCTACTCACCTCCCATTTGAGTGTTTGTCTCCCATGTGTGTCTCTCTATGCCCCTCCTCTCTAATTTACATACTTACCTCTCTCTCTCTCTCTCTCTCTCTCTCTCTTTCTTCCTCTTGTTGCCACCAAACTATTGCAAACTGTGAACTAATTCTCTCCCCTGTCTCCATTAGTTAAATATGTTCAAAGTATTACGCCTGTCATTCACAGCATTCACTTTGTTCACATGCACACACACGTGCGTGCGTGTGCGCGCGCGCGCACACACACACACACACACACACACACACACACACACACACACACACACACACACACACACACACACACACACACACACCCTTTTCACCAACCCTCTTCTCTTTTTCCCTGCTTGTGTTTTTGGCATTGCTGCTGCCTCCTTGGCTAACTATAGAGGAATGGTTTAATCAAGGTGAGTGTTTCTGTCTGTCTCACTCTTCTGCCCTTTCTCCTTTAAGACACATCCTCCTCCTCCTCTGCCACTTTGCTCATAGCTAAAACACTTTGGCTGTCCTCCAATGCTGATAAAGTTGCACTTTAGATGTTGTGTTTCTGCCATCCATGTAGAATCTTCATGTCACCTGTAGCAATGAATGTCATAGAATGCATTCCCAGTCTGTGAAGTCAAATTCATACCGTGTTCTACAACAACAATTATGCATTTTAAGTTACTGAAAGAGCTTTTGTAGTTGTGTTGTTCTTGTTATACAACATGGTTGTTCGTTTTGTATAAATTAGCCTGTAGTCATTCAGTCCTTTTTTAGACCGTTCATTTAGTGGTAAAGCAGAGTGAATGCACGGTGACAAACAGTAAGATAATGTGTCCACTCCACTGGGAACCTCTTCATACAGTAGCATTGTGTCTTTTCCTCCTAATTATTCATGAAAACACCTGCTTCGTCAGGTGTTGTGACAGTGCTGAGTAAACATGTTTTCAGCAGTAAATTCAAGGCGCAGTTGAGAGCACAATTATCATTTTGAGTTAAAAGCATCACATTAATCTGTTTGCACTGTTGCTAAAACACGAGGTTTGAGCATATGGTAAAGCCATCTGGTTTGTATGCGGCTATAGACTCTAATTTGATTCAAGTTTGGAAAAACTCAAGTTATAGCCAGGACATTATATATTAGCACTGATCTATTGGTCCAACCAAGAGTTATGTCAGATATATGGGCTTGTAATTCAATTTGTAGTGTAGACTAATGTGTATACAGTATGTGTGTATGTGTGTATTTAGGTAACATGTACTGTACAGTAGCAGTGGTAACACTTCATCTTATTAATTTGTGTATTAACATATGGAAAAACACTGGGACAATATTTAATATAGCTGATGAAAGTCATTACACCCTTTGTAATGTTTTACAGAAATTGTATGTTCTTTAAACAGTACTGTTGCACTTACAACACTTACAGTACGCATAGGTTAATACACAGCTTTATACAGTGGAAGACAACCAACGCTTTTTTCAAGTGAAGATGCTCCATAGGTTTTTGTCAAGTAAGACTTGCTGGAAGAGTCCTTAATTAGTATTCCACCCTGTCTCTGTGGGCATGTCCACGTGCATGAGACATGTTCATTAGCTTTTTTCTGCTGTAGTCACCATCTCTGTCCCATCTCCCGTTTCATATCGCATCATTGCATTATTGTAGATGTTTTCCTGCCTGCGTAGCTATTTCAGTGGATGTGGTATAGTGTGCACACGCATGTTTGTGTGTCTAGATAGATATTGATTCAACTTATAATTCTGAAAATAATGTGCTGGCAGTGTATTTTGATAGGTGTGATTGTAACACAAATGGTACAGTATGCTGTCGACCTGCGATCTCGTAATGTGACACTAACATATACTTTTATGTCTCTCTCTCTCTCCTAGGCAGGAAAAATGGCGAGAATGACAAAAACTATGACACGTTGGATCTACCCAAGCGTACGGAGCCGTCGAAAGGTAGGCTGGGCCTGTCTGTCACAAACACAAGATAGAGCTCTGTACTTTAAAGGTAGGCTGGGCCTGTCTGTCACAAACACAAGATAGAGCTCTGTACTTTAAAGGTAGGCTGGGCCTGTCTGTCACAAACACAAGATAGAGCTCTGTACTTTTAGGAGCACTTCAAAAAGAAAAGGTAATTGTAGGACCCTGGGAATCAGGGCCTTTTTGCGACCAAAGGTCGCAGTTAACTGTGGAATCGTGCGTTTTTCGTCACTCAAAATCCCCATACATGGGGCGTTTTTCGTCACTCAAAATCCCCATACATGGGGAAAGCCCCCATAGTGTTGTGACTAACGCCCTTACATCGCGTTACGTTACATAACGTAACTATAATTCCTTACTTTTTAAAAGTAACTTCCCCAACACTGCATCACTATGACATCATCATCCCCATACATGGGGAATGCCCCCATACAGTATATTGTGTGGAGGTCTCGTGACATCACTATGACATCATCAGGGATATTAAGTCCATATACAGGAATGTCCCCATACAGTATATGGTCACACATTGTGATATCACGTCTAATCACGTCTCCAAGACATGCTATATATGGCCATGAACCCTGGCCATGGCCATGAACCCTTGTCCATACCTGGGTTTTTTTTTTGTTTTTTTTCTAAAAAAATTATCCCACAGTTTTTTCTTTTTCACCCAGTGCCAAATTGCCAATTATCTAATGTAATCCTGGGCGCTACACTTCCTCTGCCAACCTGGGGGGGCAGCGGACTGACCTCATGCCTCCTTCTATGCATGAGGAGTCCAAGCTGCTTCTTTCCCCGGCCGGACGTAGCGCGTGGAAGGGACAGGGACACGTTATTCCGACCAGTTCCTTTCCCCTCCATCAGGCGCCCCGGCTGGCCAGGGGGAGGTAGTTTTAGAGACCAGGATTACGGCATGTTTTTGTGAGGGTATCTACCCTAGGGGACACGGGGAGAACATGCAAACTCCACACAGAAAGGCCCTATCGCCAACCCCCGCCTCGGGTATGGGCACTGATGACGCGGAGGAGGGAACACGCCGCCAGTGCCCACAGCGTCCCCAGCGGCAATCGAACCCAGGACCTTCTAGCTGTGAGGCGACAGCACTACCAACTGTGCCACCGTGCCCCCCATACCTGTTTTTCATTGTGCATTTCTTGAGACGCCTCATCCCCATCCATCCTTCCTCTTCGATGTGTCCCTTTTGACTGATACCTGTCCATTTAAACTCTAGACGGGCCTGCCTCAAAGTTATTTGTGCAATTTGTGCAGCCGGCAAAAACTAGAGTTCTCAACAGGCCCTCATCAAACCCTGTACACTCAAGACACTGCCCCCGCTGCCACCCTTAGATCTCCATATATGGAACTGACCTGTTCTGATATTCCATATGTTGATCTGACCTCATCACACCCTGTACACTCAAGACACGCTCCATATATGGCCAGTGCACGCCCTCAGGCATCTTACTGGTACTATAGCTCTGACACTAGTATTATAAAATGTGTGACTTAGTAGGTGGACCTTTAATGGCAAGGCAAAATTATGTAGACGGCCAAGACGGGACAATTTTATTACATGTTTTGTTTTTGGCTTTTTAACCCATTCTGACCTGAGATCAGATTCATACCAGGTTTCCGCCGGACACACACTGGTCCTGATGAACCCATTCTGACCTGAGATCAGATTCTAAAAATGTCAGTCGTTCTTCGATTTTTTCAAAAATAGCAGACCTACAAGCTCGTATCGCGCCACTCGGTGGCGCGATATGAGCTTGTAGATCTGCTATTTTTAAATAGCTAAAGCATACCATGATGCTGACACCAAAATGGGTGCCCGGTCAGAATGGGTTAATGAGCAATTAAGGGGGACATTCTGCCTATGCTGCCCTAGAGCCGATGTAACAATACAGCAGTTGTTTTGAAGAAATTAAATGTTTCTTCCATCTGTCTCTTTTGTTACTGTTCTTGTTATTGCCTGCTAGATAATAGACTCAAATATAATAAAATATAATGCAATGAAGATGCCACGCAGAGTGCAGACAAATCTTGAGTCTGGAAATACATCGCTTTCGTTCAATGTAATTTCTCCGGCAAGCAGAGATGAAATTGCGTCCCTGAAAATGTGTAGACACTGCATTGTCAAAGATGAGCTGAGGGGTATGAAGAAAGAGAGACATCTGTGTGATTTGTTTGATTGGAGCAGTGTCATGTGCTGCTATTCCAGCCACAACCTGTTTATTCAAGGTTCACAGTGATACTGGTGTTCTGATTCTGACTGTCACTGTTTATGTAATGCTGCTGATCAAAGAAATGTACTCTTCTTCTGCTGTGCTCAAAATGTAAATGAGAATACCATTAAAGGAGAATTTCATGCTAGAAGGCTTTCTTACCTTATAGCATTAATAGCATTATAGGCTATTTCCCCTACCCCACCATAAGCCCTCGATGGGGCGCTTGGATTTCAGTGCTAATTTGCTTATTTCCATCACTCGAAAATCCACACTTTACTCCATAGTAACGCTGTTGCTGTGTTCCAGCCGTAAAGCGTGAAGGGAAATAGCCGCATTTTTGCACAAAATGACTCCTGGACCACTTTGGTGTGGACCTAACAACTACAACAAAAGGTAAGAAAGCCTTCTAGCATGAAACTCTCCTTTAAAAGGGATGTTTTGAATATTTCCTCCTCAGTATCAAATCATTTGGATCTCAGGATCCACATGGGAAGGGTGTGTCTCCATGTGGATCTCAGACTACATGTGTCCAGCCTGTGTTGTCAGTTGTCTGGACTACATGTGTCCAGCCTGTGTTGTCAGTTGTCTGGACTACATGTGTCCAGCCTGTGTTGTCAGTCGTCTGGACTACATGTGTCCAGCCTGTGTTGTCAGTCGTCTGGACTACATGTGTCCAGCCTGTGTTGTCAGTTGTCTGGACTACATGTGTCCAGCCTGTGTTGTCAGTTGTCTGGACTACATGTGTCCAGCCTGTGTTGTCAGTTGTCTGGACTACATGTGTCCAGCCTGTGTTGTCAGTTGTCTGGACTACATGTGTCCAGCCTGTGTTGTCAGTTGTCTGGACTACATGTGTCCAGCCTGTGTTGTCAGTTGTCTGGACTACATGTGTCCAGCCTGTGTTGTCAGTTGTCTGGACTACATGTGTCCAGCCTGTGTTGTCAGTTGTCTGGACTACATGTGTCCAGCCTGTGTTGTCAGTTGTCTGGACTACATGTGTCCAGCCTGTGTTGTCAGGCTTTGGCACTGATCGGTTCAGCGGTTTGCAACCCAATGTCTTATAGCCAGCCATGCTGTAAAATTAAATGTTGCCTGAGGGGGAATTTAGTTGGGGAAGAACTCTTGCCCCTGGATCTGTCTTATGTAAATAGTGCAGTATTATATGCATGGCATTATGGCATCTTGACAGTAGTCAAGTGTGTGTGTGTGTGTGTGTGTGTGTGTGTGTGTGTGTGTGTGTGTGTGTGTGTGTGTGTGCGTGCGTGTGCGTGCGCGTGTGCGTGTGCGTGTGCGTGTGCGTGCGTTTTGGTGCATTCATGCTCTTTTGCCTGGAGTAAAACAGTAACAAGTGGGTGCGACGACAAAAATCAGTATGCAGAGACTGTACAATAATGTGTCCCTAGGGCACTCAATATTCAAGTAGGTGTACATGCATCTATATAATACTTCATGTGTATTTCACCCTGTGTACTGGTGTACTGTATGTGTTTGTGTGTAAATGTTATATCTTGGTATGTATCTGTCATGGAGGAACAAACATTTTAGCGTGTTTTTATGCATTCTCCAGCAGACACATACTGTACACAGATGGAGAGTTGTCCAAGGACATTTGCTTGTCACAATCCCGTGAACTCGAAGCATACTCAGAATGTACACTACCAGACCCGGATGTCCATCTGCATAGATTATTTGACGAATATGAGTTTATGAAGTTATGAACTACCATGAGAAACAATTCTCATAGAACCAGACTTTTTAAGTGCATTTTCCCTGCATGGGATATACATTACGAGGGCTGGCGGGTGTTGTTTTCCTCCGTGACATTTTGCACATACAGTATGTGACATGTTGTCTGAATTGAACCCATGCATCCTTACAATTAGGAGCAGAGGGGAGTTGCCATTAATACAGCGCCTGGGGAAGAGTTAGGGGTTAAGTGGATTTCTCAGGGAAACTTCAACTGGGTAGACTGAAGGGCAACCTTCATGACCTTGTGATTACCAGACGGCCTCTCTACCCACCCAGCTATGGCCTCCCCTCCATGTGCTTGTCCATTGCTCTATCCCTCCATTGGTATTTCTATCACTCTGCCTGTGTGTGGAGTGGCACAGAGTGTTATTGAACCCTGAGACTTAAATTAACCCATTCAAACCGGGAAAGCATCTGTGTAGCCACTTTAAACATTATTTTTGGATATTCAAAAATAGCAGATATACCGTACAAGCCCTAAGCTACTGTATGAGCTATTTTGGAAAAATCTTGAAAAGTTGTGTTGTGTATATATTTTTTATAGCGAAACCTTTTAACTCAAAAGTGTGCTTCTGGATTTTGAGATAGGGATTCGGCAGCCAAATACATATCATTTGTATGAGTGTGTCCTTGACATGAAGAAGTTTGAGCACCACTGATTATACCAACATAGGGTTTTTCTGAAAACTTTTAGGATTTAGAAAACATTTTTAGAATCCAGCCTCAGGTCTTAATGGGTAATAATACTTGCTGGGGTATATACATATCAGCGGCCTCATCAACATCTAGTGGCATGCTCTCAATACCCCTTTCCTGTTGTTCTCCTGCTGTGCTAATTACTCCATTAGCACAGCAAAATGGGGATCGTATTAGGCCAGATTGTAATTAATTGCTGCTCTTTTCTGAAGTAAGCCGATTTTGCCCCCATTTTATCACTGCCAAAGTCAAGCAAAGCAGGAGGAGGATTATTAGTATGCAAGTTTTCCACTCGCTTGGTTTGGTAAACTGAGGCCAACAAGCTGCAACTCTAGCCCATTCTGACCTGAGATCAGATTCATACGAGGTTTCCGCCGGACACACGCTGGTCTGATGAACCCATTCTGACCTGAGATCAGATTCTAAAAATGTCAGTCGCTCTAAAAAATTTCAAAAATAGCAGACCTACAAGCTCGTATCGCGCCACTCGGTGGCGCGATATGAGCTTGTAGATCTGCTATTT
Source organism: Protomyctophum parallelum (assembly GCF_964188405.1). NCBI lineage: Eukaryota > Metazoa > Chordata > Actinopteri > Myctophiformes > Myctophidae > Protomyctophum > Protomyctophum parallelum. Next base: position 6,530,938 of record NC_139710.1, on the reverse strand, counting down.
TTAAATAGCTAAAGCATAACATGATGCCAACACCAAAATGGGTGCCCGGTCAGAATGGGCTAGAGTGGTTATGAGTGTGGTGTGATTACAGCCTCAAACACTTGGAAAATGACTATAGAAGAGATTCTAATCCTGGGAAATCAATTATGGGCTGTAAATACCATGCACGGATGGCTAAGAGACAGAGAGATAGAGCAAGAGAGAGAGAGAGAGAGAGAGAGAGAGGGAGGGAGCGTGCATGCATCTAGCATTTCTATTCTACAAACATGATATTAGAGGTTTCTCAGCTGTATAATTTATATACAGCAAATCGTCACTGTCAAGGGAAAACCCCATATGTCTGAAACGTTAATCCTTTTCATTTATTTGTTTTAATATTTTTGAAACCAATCAAAATAGTGAAAATAGACGATCTACATGCTCACAATGCCTGAAGGGGTTGTGAGCTTGTAGATCTGCTGTTTTCACTACTTTATGTGATGAAGTAAGGCATTAGTTTACAACAAAACATAAAGATACCAGGTTTCTGCCTGACGGCAACGAAATCGGAGCATGGGTTGTATGGATAACATGGGTTCATATACAATAATTACAATATTAAAATCTAAGAGTGTTTTGAAAATCTAAATAACAACGACTGATTGAAAACATATAATTAAAATACTCTTTTAAAACCATTCTTACCTGAGGCTCCCTGCTGTAACTTGCTTATACAGTAAATGGCTAAAGTTTACTTTTATTGTAGAGGTTCAAGTTCACCTAACTCATTACTAATTCAACAACCTGCTGTACCTGATCATTCTGAGGATGAGTACTTTATGCCATGCACCAATATACTGTACTGTGAACTACATAGAGCAAACGCAAGCCTGAACTCAGGCAGTGTTCATTGATCCCATCCTTCCATTAGTAAGTCCTATGTGTGCGTGCGACGCGTGTGTGCGTGTGTGTGAGAGGGAGAGAGAGTGAGAGAGAACAAGATAGAGAGAGGGAAGGACAGAGGGAGAGAAAGAGGGAGGGGAGAGACAGAGAGACAAGGCCTAATTTGCTTTTTGGATGCACTTGATTGCAACCAATTTCCCAATCCCAAGTCCTTGCAGATACAGATTCATTTCTAAGTAGGCTACTCATACTCTACACACACACGCACGCACGCTATGCTTATTCTTACACATACATTACGTGACCCCCTCCACCCATGTGTACACCATCGTTATCATCAAGAGTTGGACACATTATTCATAATTAGCCAAAGTTCCATCCTGTTTCTAAAATGGATGAACTCTGCTTACTCATTAACAGACCATCTGACTGAGGTGGGATGCTTCGTCTAATTATACAAGCTGTTCTGTTTTCATGCACAGCAAAAAATGGAATGTAAAAAATTTGGGTCAACTCAATTATTAAATGAACACTGATCTAACTGGGTAGTTGTATTGTGAAAGCTGTGTACTGATTGCTCTATAGCTAGCATACAGAGAGAGAGAGGAGAGAGGGGGCGCGGGGCTGAAGTGTGAATGGAGGCATTTCATTTCATTAAAGAACACTCCCTGAGAGTACTTATTTGAAAGCATAATGTAAAGCTTTTGAATGGACACAGGTCAGCTAAGTACACACACACACACACACACACACACACACACACACACACACACACACACACACACACACACACACACACACACACACACACACTGTTTACTATGGCATAGTCTCACATCCTTGTAAATCATTGTGAGAGAGCAGATCACCTCACATCCAGCGTGTTTGTGAATGAGGTGCAGCAGTGAATACAAATGTGATCAGATGCTCAGATCTAGTTCTTTCCTTGCCATTTGAAGAGGGTTACAGTTTTACATTTAAAGAATGATAGTTCTATTTACACAGTGTCATTATTAACAGGGTGCAGTTATACTTGAGGAGGTTGATATTAGGAGATTATTTGTTCTAATACAAGCAAACAACAGCATGTTCCATCACAGAAGTGAAGTGTTTGTTCATTTTTCGCCTCTATGAAACGGTATCAAGCGAAAAGTAAAGTTCGGGAAATCGGATTAAACTGCACTGCATTTGCTGCACTCCGGGGTGATGAAACTGGACGAAATGGAATCGCACACATTGGCTGGCACAAGTCAAATAACTTATTTGACTAGTCAACACAATGGACACAAGGAAGTGACGGGCTCAAACTTTCTATCTAGTCTTATCTACAATTGAGGGGATTCTATGCCACGAAGCCCTCTGGGCCTTGCCTTGCCAAAGCCTCAATGATTTGCATCTCTCTCTTCTTCCATCATCTTACCCTCCCTCTCTCCATATCTTTTCCTCTTGCCTTAGTTCTCTATCCCATCTCCTAATCTCTCCATCTCGCCCTTCCTCTTTCTGTCATTCACTCCTTCCCTCTGTCCCTGTGTTCTCTCTGAACATCTCCTCTATCTCCCTCTCATCTTTCTCTCGCTCTCTCACGTCGTCTCTCGTTCCCCTTTCCCTCCCAATCTGTCTGTCCATGTTCCCTCAGAGATATAGGGGCTGGCTCTTGCAGAGCAAAATGTGCATTGAGCAACGGCATCCATTCAAACCTGACATATTATGTGATACGTATTATGGCTTTGTCTCGCGCTATAGCCAAGCGTTTGATTTGGAGAGCAAGATCTTCCCTTTGACAATCAGACACTGGCGCGAGACTGCCATGTGTTGCCACTGCATTGTAACACACAATACCCATGATACTATCCACTATAATGACTGCTGTTTGTCTCGCTATCAAAAACACAACCATCCCTCTCCTTGCTGATGCATCGTGGCTCTTGGAAGTCTTGAAAAGCACACGATGCAATTGAATTGAGGCATGGATTTAAAAAAAGAGCATCATTGTCGATCTGCATCAGGGGGAATTTATCACTTAATGGCTCTCTGGCAAGAGAGTTTGATTCTTCTCAGCTTTTCCCCGGCAGAATGTCTTTGTCTTGGAAGCCGCAGTGAGGGAGAAAATAGCGATCGTATTTTTGCCCCGGAGGCACGATGGATGCGCCACATCGCAGCGAGAAAATACGTTATGATTAAGCAGACCCATTTTCCAAGATAAACCGGCTTCACATCGCTATAACTGCTGCCAAGTTGGCCTCAAACTAGTGAGATCCAAATGGGATGGGCATGTCTTTTTTCTCCTTCTTCTTGGCGAGATCAGAGCATACATCACGCCGCCGGATGAGGTACATCTTAATGAGCATTTACAGCTGCACCTCCCCCCAAAAGCCTGCTGAGCTCCCAACTATTGGACTTTTCCTCCAGGCCCTTCTATCTATGTTGGTTTATTTTGAGGGCTCTGGAATGTAACAGCCCAGATAGGGATCGCTGCTTCTTGGCCTCGAGAACACGGCTCGTCACAGTAGTCAGGATGAATTATCACCTCCTCTCTTCCTCAGAATACTGCATGACACCCCTCCGTCAGCCATGAGTCTACCGCCTCGTCACTTCTCTTTTCCCTCTCCGCCTCATGTCACTTTTCACATCAGAGTGAGAGGCTCTCTCTCTCACACACACGTGCGCACGCACGCACGCACGCACGCACGCACGCACGCACGCACGCACGCACGCACACAGCAACACACACAGTATATAGACTATACAAAACAGTCTTGCACATAATTATTATCTAAACACATGCACACAGTACAAGTAATATATGCACGGACAATATGCACACACTGAAGGCAACTTTGTTACAAACAGTCTACTTTACACACATATGCTATAAAACCTGCATGTAAAAAAGGACACTCACAGTTAGATTAACAGACCTGTTATTTCATTTGTAATTCCGATACTGTAATTTATTCATTTGTAACCCCAAATTTCTCTCCGAGTTAAGGTAACACTTGGAATTTTACAATGTACAGAGTGTACAGTGTACAGACACACAAAAGTGCATACATTTAGACACACTTTGTCACCGCCTCTCAGACATTAGCACCTACCAGTTATATCACACACAGTCTTGTATACATACTGTCTGGCACCTCACACCATTATCTTGGCTCAGCCATTACACTGCCTCTGGCATGCAAACACTATATCACACACACACACACACACACACGCACACGCACACGCACACACACACATACATATGTCACATACCAGCCTCGTTTGTACAGTGTTAAACCACATTTATACTTTGTTGTATGACCATGTCAAATCTTTTGAGTGAAAAACGTGATGTGTTAACATTAGGCTTTAGTCCTGTTGTGTTGTTCTATTGGGCAGCTTTTCTAAATCATGTGGGTTCGAACACTGGAGTGGGTCCCAGACATGCAGGAGATATTCTTTTAGTGCAACGTTTTTGGCTTTGTACAGTCATTTCTTATCTTTCTTCAATTATTTTGGCCGTTTATGCAAAGCACTTGCCTTGAATTGCCTCTGTATGAAATGTACTATACAAATATACTAAGATTGAATAATAAGACCAACCTTATTGCAGGAAAAACTGTGAAATTGTATCACAGTGATTTGTGGCTTACTGTGTCTGTAATGCAGCTGAAAAACAATGGCGTAGCATAGTAAACTATATAATGTACTATACCATGCACCAATGGAAACCCTATACAAATCATGAGTTATAGTCTTTTCGTTTCCGATCCGATCCCGATACCACAATTTCTGTGTATCTCGTGTTGTGTTTATAGCAGACTCCTCACTCAATGTGCACTTGCAGTTTGGGGCAACTCTAAAGCAAACTCCACATGCCCCAACATTTTATTTACTTGCCATAGTGTCAACCCCTTACCCCTGTGTCGGATCGGTGGTTACACTGCCATATTTGCTGATACCGATATGACCAATATATGCCGATACAGATACTCTTCCGATACAGTATCGGGACATCTCTCATCATCACCATTTTTCGACTGCGGTCGAGATCGTGGATTTCACAATATCACGCCAGACTTTCCGGTCCTTCATTGCCATCCCTAGTTCCTGCTTACTGATGCCTGTGTCCCTATAGTGATTACATCAGGGAACGACAGTTTTCTACCTCTGGTCTGCTTTGAGGCAGGACTCCAGAGAAGAAGGGAAGATATAACCTCATTGTCAGCTCTGTAGCAGTGGCCGACATGCAAACTGTGTTCTTCTGGATCGGACCAGTGAAGAAACACGGGGAAGGTTGACCGTATATTAGATTAGTCGATGGGTGGCTCTTCCAAGACAGATTTTGCGCTCTCATTAACCCATTCTGAACGGGCACCCATTTTGGTGTTGGCATCATGTTATGCTTTAGCTATTGAAAAATAGCAGATCTACAAGCTCATATCGCGCCACCGAGTGGCGCGATACGAGCTTGTAGGTCTGCTATTTTTTGAAAAATCGAAGTGCGACTGACATTTTTAGAATCTGATTTCAGGTCAGAATGGGTTCATCAGACCAGTGTGTGTCCGGCGGAAACCTCGTATGAATCTGATCTCAGGTCAGAATGGGTTAAAAGGCGGGTGTAAGTGCCATCCAACCGATTCTCTTGTTTCTAGTCCTCTCTAGACATGTTTCTAGACATCTGTTTCTAGACATCTCTAGTCTGGAGTTAGCCAGGGGGGGTGGAAATGAAAATAAACTTGCATTCCATTGTTGGAATATCATTCATGTCAGGCATGCCAGGCAGATGGAAGTGACAGCTAAGCATGTCCACCTAAAAATATTATAGCTGTTATTTTGTTGCAATGCAGTGTTGTAAAGGGTGTGTGTGTGTGTGTGTGTGTGTGTGTGTGTGTGTGTGTGAGAGAGTGCACACATACACACGCACACACACACACACACACACACACACACACACACACACACACACACACACACACAGGCTTTGATGGTGTTTGTGTGTATAGTCTGTGTACGCTTGAGTGCACATTGTGTATATTGTGTGACAGTGTGAGCGTGCTAAATATGTACATGTCACTCTATACAACTACACAGTACACACACACACACACGTACACACACACACACACACACACACACACACACACACACACACACACACACACACACACACACACACACACACACACACACACACACATGCGCGCAAGCCTCATAATGTTCTATTACCAAGCGTGTCCCTCCCCCAGCTCCACAGTGAAAGATGACATGACAAATGAAACCTGCCAGGCCAGCTGTTGGGGATGCCACCCATAGCTGTGGCACCACACAGACACCAGCGCCACTCACTCCTCACATGGCAGTCACGTTCTCTCTCTCTCTCTCTCTCTCTCTCTCTCTCTCTCTCTCTCTCTCTCTGTCAGCCAATGAAACAAAACTTGACAGAGAGAAGAACGAGGGAAAAAAAAGAACCAATTATGTGAATTTCCTGCGGCTCACAGCTGACATCTTGAACTTACTCGAAATGTGTCCCCCATCCCCCTCCTCCCCTCCACTGTGAGTCGTGAGGCAGTCAGTGATGAAAGGAACTAATAACGAAGAGGAACAGTAAAACATAACAAAGAGGGGGGGGGGGGGGTTTAAGTATAGGACCACCACATGGGTTGTTGGAAATGCAAAACATGTACAGTATAAGCTTTGGGCTGTTCTTGAGAGGTTTGATGAAGAGCACATCATAGGCCTATGAAGATATTTTTTGTGCGATTGGTGCGATTGGTGTGCGTGCGTGCGTGCGTGCGTGCGTGCGTCTATGTGTCGTATTGTGTGCTTACATGAAAGGGGGAGCATTCTGTGTGTTTGTGTGTTGAGCATGACAGAGGGAGGCTTGCCAACCACTGTGTGCAATACCGCAGGCTGCCAATCAATGCTATCTCAACTTTCTCCAACTTCTCCTAAACTTTTCAAAGCCTTTCTCTGATGTGGCTTCCTTCAAAAAGTTTAGGGAAGGCACAGTGGCGGAAAAAGTACTCACATGTTAAGTAAAAGTATCAATACTGCAATATAGAAATACTCTGTTACAAGTGAAAGTTTGGAATAAAGATTTGTTTTGAGGAAAAGTACAAAAGTATTGGCATCAAAATGTCCTTAAAGTAGCAAAATTAGAACAAAACAAACATTGCATGGGTGCACCTGGGACGTATCCTCAGTGAATGATGTATCCCAAGGTCATCAGGGTTCCGGTCTCGCAACATCATACCCCTCACTCAGGTGATCAACCAGATCACCCCCAGCCGGGGTGATCAAGTCCCGACTTACGTCCCAGTATGACCCACGATCAGTCCCATTAGCCCATTCTGAACGGGAACCCATTTTGGTGTTAGCATCATGTTATGCTTTACCTTTTGGAAAAAAAATCGAAGAACGACTGACATTTTTTGAATCTGATCTCGGGTCAGAATGGGTTAATGAGACCAGTGTGTGTCCAGTGGGAAACCTCGTATGAATCTGATCTCAGGTCAGAATGGGTTAAGGAAAGACAGGGTCATAGTACTCATTATGCAGAATGTCCCATGTATAAAATCCCCCCCCCCCCCCATGTATAAAAGTATTTTGAAAATAGCAGATCCACAAGCTCACACAAATGGTCGCATCGCGACACATTGTGAGCTTGTAGATTGGCTATTTTCAAATGAAGTGGTTCATGTATGTTTTGTAATAATAATCAAAATCTACAAAGTGACTAATAACTAAAGTTGTCAAATAATTGTAGTGGGGGTAAATACCTCAACATTTTACTTAAACTACAGTACTTAAGTAAATGTACTTCATTACTTTCCACCACTGATATATATATATATATATGTGCGTGCGTGACTGCGTGGCGAGGCTGGAGGCGATGGGTTGGATTTCTGTTTTGTTTTGTTCTGTTTTGCTCTCTGACAGAAGGAAAATAATGGCACAGAGCTCAGGCTGCAGCTCGGGGTTTAGCGAGGAAAAATGAAACCGTTCCACCCCCTTCTGAATCCACCACTGTGGTCCTGCTGCTCCGAGTAAACAAAAACATGAAATATCTGCAGTACAAGTTCTGGGTTTTGTTGTGACCAGAAGTCAGTTAGCGCACCCTGAGGGCTGCACGCTGCAAAGGGAGAGTCGTCCGGTAGGGTTGAAGAGTACAGTAGCTGAGTTGTGGCAGGTGGCCAACCAAACACACACACACACACACACACACACACACACACGCACACACACACGCACATGCATAAAAATACTCTCTAGGGGGATTTACTCTGAGCACAAATGTGGAAGTCAAACAGAATGATGAAGCCTTGGCAATTACATGTGAGAAGGTTATCCGCGGACAGTGTATTTGATCAGTCTGTGAGTAGTCAGATTTGATGCATTGATATGTGGACAGTTCTTTGCAAATTAGTTTATTTTAGACTGTCACACATCCAAAGCCACTCACACAAAACACTCAAACAACACACAATTATTCAGAAATGCACAATAAACTCACTGACCCACACAAACTCATTAACTCACAAGCACATTCTCAAACACACAAAACTTCTTTTGACTCACAGAGTCACACGCATACATGCACACGTACACACACACACACACACACACACACACACACCAAACTGGTGTTCTCTGTCTCCTCTCACCCTCTCTCTCTACAGTGTGTCACTATTAGTGATATAGACATACAGAGCATGGGATGGAGGTGAAAGAGAGAGAGAGAATTGGACAGAGAGAGAAGATAAACAAATTGCAGTTATTGCAGAGTAGAGAGATACATCATAAATAGCGATAGAGTAGAGAGTGCAGTAAGAAATCATTTTGATTCTCTGTGTGTGTGTGTGTGTGTGTGTGTGTGCGTGTGCGTGTGCGTGTGCGTGTGCGTGTGCGTGTGCGTGTGCGTGTGATTTGTGGGCTACTGAGCATGTGTGTATCTGCATGTACCTGCCAGTCTGTTTTGCATGCCCACATATTTTCCCAGTGTGTCCATGCCCCCTCCCTCCCCCCCCCAGGAATAGCCACGCAGTGAGGCCGGTGCTAATCCACTGTATCCATCACTCTCCTGGGTGGCGTGCCGCACGGGCAGAGGATCTCATTGTGAGAGATGGCCGTTGACACGGAAAACAGCAGAGGAAATCCCTCTGCCGTCAAACACAATCACAGCCGTCATCACATAGCCACGGGAGCCACCGCCTCAGGGCTTACACCCCCCAAGACACAGATATATAGCCTCTCGCCCTGGGCCCCTGGTATACTACAATACATCAATACTTGCAGCAATAACAATACAGAATAGCAAAAAATTCCAATTCAATAATATTAGTAATATTACAAATAATATACATATAAGGTACCTTAGTTAGATGTTTCCTTGTGTGCTCTAAATATTACGTAATAGTCCTGTACAGCAGACCTGTTGATGGTGATGGGGCCTTCCTTCTCTCTTCCTGTTGTCCATGGTTAGCTGGTCTTCTTGTTGACATTGAAAGAGAAGTTGCTCTCCTGACACTACTGTGTCAGGTTGTTGACCTCTCTCCTGTAAGCCATATCTCATCATTGGCCCGGTTTCCCAAAGGACACATCTTACACCATGGTGTAAGAGGTATGGTGTTGCACATGCTCAGTTGCCGCACATGAAGCCTGTGAACATAGACATCCCGTGCATACTGTAGATGTGCCACGCAATGGTAGGCCTCAGGTCTACCATTCTGAAATTTAATTTAATAATATTTGGACTGCTGGACAGCTGACAGTAGGCTCTCTTCACTCAAATGTAATTCAAGTAGGCCTTAACTTCAAGGTTTTTATATTTAAATGAGATGAAGAAAGTGGTGAGGGTCAAATGTGGATGGTTCTGTAATGTGCTACAGATTAGCTCCTTAGCGTACTTCTGAAAGCATTTGCTCACGATGAGAGTGAGGGAAACAGGACACAAATAATTTACACATGGTGGGTGACTTTAAAGCCGGAGAGTACTGAACACAGGTTAATGGAGATGTTTTTTTTATCTGTGAACACACCAGCTGCCACGTGCACACTCTGATAAACCAAGCCGGAATGCCGCCTGGCCCCGGCCGCTTCACGGGTGTAAATGCACTTTAACCCATTCTGAACGGGCACCCATTTTGGTGTCAGCATCATGTTATGCTTTAGCTATTTAAAAATAGCAGATCTACAAGCTCATATCGCGCCACCGAGTGGCGCGATACGAGCTTGTAGGTCTGCTATTTTTTTTTAATCGAAGAGCGACTGACATTTTTTTAATCTGATCTCAGGTCAGAATGGGTTAATCAGACCAGTGTGTGTCCGGCGGAAACCTCGTATGAATCTGATCTCAGGTCAGAATGGGTTAATGACCTGCGTGAGATCTGCCTCAGCGTTGACCAGAGTGCCGTTTGTATTTAGCGAGCATGGAGGCTCCCTCCAGGAGTTTGGTGTTAAGAAACGGGTGTAAAACTGCTCCGCTAGTCTAGGAGGGAGGCAGCGATGTTAGCTATGCAGCTGGCTCTTCCTTTGAAGTGACAGTCCGACATTGTCTGTAGTCCCTGGCACAAGTGGGTCGTTAACACTTAGCTGTGTCTTGATCTTCTCAATCTATTCCCGTCGGGCTGTCGGAAATCATAACAGGCTTTTTTGTCCGTCAGCTTTGTCTCTGGAAGCGAGGCGAGGTCTCACGCATTGACGGCGGCTTGAACAAAACTCTTAATCCACATCTTCTGGTTTGGGAACAGCATCCTCTATAGTACAACGTCCTCTATAGAGGGTATGTGCATGCATAAAGTGAGTGGAAAATCGAGTGGCAAAGTGAGTTTAGCATCGTTTAAAGCTGTTTAGGGCAATTAGATAGGACCTTTCTGTTTGGATGTATGGTCAGAAAGTTGTTTTTTTGCCACGCAGAGGCATTCCTCTATACACTATGGGATGAATCTGGAATGCTGTGTAAATATACAGATGTTCTTGTGTTCCTTCTGTGCTGATAACTGCAGGTACCTACTGACAGACAGTAACTAACAGTAACACATGCTAGACACATGCTTTAGCCCATTCTGACCGGGCACCCATTTTGGTGTCAGCATCATGTTATGCTTTAGCTATTTAAAAATAGCAGATCTACAAGCTCATATCGCGCCACCGAGTGGCGCGATACGAGCTTGTAGGTCTGCTATTTTAGAAAAATCGAAGAGCGACTGACATTTTTTTAATCTGATCTCAGGTCAGAATGGGTTCATCAGGACCAGTGTGTGTCCGGCGGAAACCTCGTATGAATCTGATCTCAGGTCAGAATGGGTTAGAACTGGATTATCTGGGCTTATTATTCCTCAAGTTCGTCCCACCATGATGAGCATCATCATTTCTATCTCTCTCTCTCTCTGCCTTTCTCTCTCATTTGCGTCAGTTTTATTTTGTCCCATCTGCTACTCTCTTGCTGCTGCCCAGGAGTAGAGAGAGAGAGAGAGAGAGAGAGAGAGTGTGTGTGTGTGTGTGTGTGTGTGTGTGTGTGTGTGTGTGTGTGTGTGTGTGTGTGTGTGTGTGTGTGCGTGTGCGTGTGCGTGTGTGTGTGTGTGTGTGCAGACAGTCAGATGTGATGCATGCACGTGTCAGCTGGTGCGGCAGGCTGTCATATCTCTAGGCCGTTATCCAGACAGACGGCCCTCCTCCTTATAAGACCCAGCCCGCTTCACTCCAGTCTCACCATTTCTCTTTTTTACTTCTGCTTACCCCCCCCCCCCCCCCTCCCCTCCCCCCAGTCTCTTCTCTCACCACTTCTCATCTGTCCTTCCCTCCTCCTTCCACCTTTCCCTCTGCAGCTCTCCTTGTATATGTCTGTTCCTTGCTTGCTTTGTACGACTCATCCCTGTCAATTTGCGATCACACTTTAGGCATTTAGCGGACGTTCCAGCCGTGCAAGGGCAGAGAGACGTGTCACGGACATTTTGTCAAATTCCCTCTCCTTCTGTCCCCGTCCTCTGTCGTCCCCCATCTTGAATACTAACAGTCGTGGTGAATACCATTAATACTTTATGTCTCTTTTTCTCATACAAGCTGTCTTCTCAGGTACAGCTGCCTCACACTGGGAATGATAATTCTCCTCTCCCCCTGCTTTACTCTGGGCACGTATTGCAACGCTGGCTGGCTTATAGGGACATTGCGATTCAACAAGCTGTGACAACTTTGGCTGTTTTTCAGCTAGTTATGTTTAATGCAACACTGCTTTATTAGACTGTGAAATGGGGAGAGACAGAGAAGGCAATGTTAGGTCATGCAACACAAGTCACAGTCCTCATTCAGACGGACTGTAGGAGAATTACAGTATAGCACCACCCACTGCTTATCTCAATGAATCAACTCCTAATATTCACACAAGAGTAATAGTGGATATAAAGGTGCATAAAGTTACACTTGCTTCCTTTTGCCAATTTTCAGAAAATGTGGTTGATATTTGCAATGCATTTGGACGGATGCATTTGGATTGCGTACAAACTGGCTGTCTTAACTCTGTTAATGTCTAATAATAGGCTTACTCCATATGGACTTATAAACAAACATACATACCGACGTTTTATGAGACCACGCTATGGGATATTCTCTAATGCCCAGGGGGCAGAAGGCAGAATGCCTTTTAATCTTCTCACCAAAATAACGTCTTCTCTGTGGTGGTGCAGGTGAGATGGCCTACTCTCCACAGATGTGATTTCCTGTCTCCCCAGCCAGGCTCAGTGTCATGACTTGCTTTCTAATGAACATGTTGAATGTTAGTGCACAACATTGGAGTTGGGTTCCCATAGCAACTACAGCACAGCCCCTCTCTCTCTCCCTCTCTCTCTCTCTCTCTCTCTCTCTCCAGAGTGCACAGTAAAATGACCAGAGAGGATTTTACTATGCGAGGGTAGAGTAGAGGTGACCATCCTAATAAGTGGAGAGCAGGGAAGAGTGCAGGAGGCGGAGGGCATGGGAAAAGGTGACATGTATCGTCAATATGGTCTCCATCCGCGGGGCGAAATGAATACCTCCACCTGATCAAGGTTCCAATATGAACACATGCTGGGTGCCCTCAAGCCCAGGCCAGCAGAAATTCGATTACATTAGCAGGAAGGAACATTGAGAAGGAACCCAGGGCACATTATCCCGCACTGCTGATCCACTGAGAGGTTGCACACAGTTGCTGCCAGGCACATTCTTTTCGTCCACAGCCACAGAAAGAAACACCTAATAGAGCAATTGCTCAATGGTAAAAAAAAAAAAAAAAAAAAAAAAGAAATAGACCTACTGGCTCTTCAGTGTTTTTATCTCAAAGTAGCTCTGAAAGAAAGAATGCTCCCCGCCGGCTTTGTTAAATGAAGAGGTTGGGATGCTCCAGACATGGTGACACTGAGACCACAGTGTGACAGTGTCTCCCCCGTGCTACCGGTGACAGCCTTCTTCTTTTCTCTGTTTGGTCAAAGACCCTAACCCCTTGAATTTGCCACAGCGGGAGTTAATTGGCTCATCTGCAACAGGAAACAGGAAACGTTAAATCCCCTGGCTGGCTGGTGATGCAGCAGTGGGTTACCTCTAGATTGAAAGGGCCTTTGGTCATCTGCCATGCTTTTTATGTTGACATTGAAGAAGGACACCTATTGTACACGGCAGGGTTGACGTCCAATCCATGCTGTGTTCCTCTCCTCGTCTCCTTCTCTTCTCTCTACCCCTTCCCATGTTCTTTCCCCTCATCTGCCAAGTGTCCCCATATCCATTTCTTTCTCTTGATCTCGCACGCACGCACGCACGCACACACACACTCACACACACACACACACACACACACACACACACACACACACACACACACACACACACACACACACACACACACACACACACACACACACACACACACACTCACACGGGACATCTTTGTCACTCCTCCCTGGTACTATAGCTGATGGTTGTCCAACAGACCGGCCACTTGCCACCGTCTGTCACACTTGTCAGCCTCTAACAAAGCAGTGCCAGGCGGCCATGTGGCCGTGACTATGTTACCCACGGAGATGCCAACAATACATGGAGAATGCTTTAGCTTCCTCCATGGCTCCTGTGTGTCAAACGGGGTAACTCTAGGCAGGGGCGGCTTTGTCGCCTGGCATCATGCTCTGTGTATTGAGCCTCGTGCATTTTTGTTTAGCTTCATTAGAACCACGGAAAAGAAGCCAGCACTAGATGTGCAACAATTTCATTATTACATACACATGTATTGAAATTATAAATGAACCAAGTTTGGTGCCCCATAATTTATAAAGGGTTACTTTCTGTGTTAGTAACAGTTGATTGAAATCTGGAGTTGAAAAGATATCAAAATGAATAGACGACTAAGCTGTAATTGTCCTATTAAAATGCAAGACATTTCTTATTTAATTTTAGAATTGTTATGCTTGGTGGTGTTAGTGACAATGGATAACATAGTATTGCATATTTGGAATGGAAAAACGGCGTTCTATTGGCCATCTAAAATTCCATTGGACACCACTGAGACAATCGGGTATGTTAAGTATGCAAGTTAAGTACTGCCCACAGAGATACCAGTGATCACAAACACCACGCACGCACGCACGCACGCACGCACGCACGCACACACGCACGCACGCACACACGCACACACACACATTGTCGCTGTCCCCTCTAAAAGAGTTCATTAGCTATGCTTGCTCCCTGCGGGCAAGACTTAAACTCCATCAGAGAGGCACAGTGGGGGTATCACAGGGTCAAATATCTGCATGAGTTTCAGATGTGCAATCTGGATTTAATGACTGAGCTTTTCTCTAATAGAATATGTCTTTGTTTATTTAGATAGTATATATTGTACAGGCTGGGAATGTGACCCTGTGGTCAGTCCAAGTATATCTGTGTTTCTCATATGCGGTCTCTTTTCTTTCAGCATTTCTCTATTACTTTGTTTCCTGGTCTCGCTCGTTTTAGCCCTGCTTAGTGCTCTGAGGCAGTGGTTCCCAAAAGTGTGCGCGTGCATGTGTGCGTGCGTGCATGTGTGCGTGTTGCATTGCGTGTGTGCATGCGTGTTTATTAAGTCTCACAAGAGGTGCAGGTACATGTATGGATGTGGCAGGCAAAAACTAAATGAGAACAGACAATATGCCATAGTCCAAGTAACAAATGGCAAATGGGGAAGGCGGTCTTAACAACACAGGCAAAAAGGGCACAAACACAAATACTAGGTAAAGACACTATAGAACAGGATTCTGAGATGGAACTCAGGTCAGATGAACAGAGTTCACGGATTGCAGAACTTGACACAAAGCTCAGGCAACTAGGAACACATGAAAAACACATGGGTAAACATTGCTTACAATCTAGAGAGAAATGGAGGGAAATGGGCTGCTAAAAATACACTGGGGAGTTGACGGAGGGTGACGACCAGGAGGTGTGGAGGAATGCGGGAGTGGTCGCGTAACGGTCCACCTCCTCAGCGCGAGCTGGAGGAGCGGTTTTCCCTGGCTACACTGCGTGTCCTGCATCCGTTCCCTTTGTGGAGCGGAACTGGAGCACATGGATTAAAGTTCTCAGTCGCCACGACTGATTTCAGTCATTTGGATTCTGGAGATGCCAGCATTCCTTCTATTTAAGGAGTGAATTATCCAAAGTAGCCTATTCTAGTAGTTTATAGTTTTTATAGTTATTTTAAGATTAGAGCATTTCAAGTGGTCGAACTTGGATTGTTTGCAGAAACATCTTCCAAAAACCCTAATCGTCTCGGAACGTTTCATATAAAAGCAAAAGTTAAAGCGTCCGTCTGTTTCTTCATCTCATTGGCAGTACACTGAGTACAGTACAGTAAATGCAGGAACAATATAACTAAAACATCATCATTTAATTTACATATTGTGTTACTTGTTTAGGAAACGGCGCTAGTCAGGGCCGGATTAACACCTCTGAGGGCCCCTGGGCCCCCCCTTCACCCGCACGCAAAACAAAATTATGCCGTTATATTGGCCTATTTCCGGTCGCCTACCCCCCCCCCCCCCCCCCCCCCCAGAGTGACAGCCAATCTAGCGCATTGTTGCTGCTTTACACACACAATTTGCACTTTTCAGCTGCCCTTCTCACCAACAAATGCAACAATAAAACACTAATCTTTTTAGACACCATTTATTTCATTCGGATTAGCAGGGACATTTTTTTTTTGAGGGGCCCCTGGTGCCCAAGGGCCCCTGGGCACGTGCCCAAAGTGCCCATTATGGTAGATCCGGCCCTGGCGCTAGTAGTGTGGGAGGCGGGGCACACTGTTCCAGTCGTGAGATTTGATTTAGCTTTAATCCACATGGAAGCAGCACAGAACCACATTTTTGCTGCTACACTTGCCATGGCCGGGTGAAGGTAACATGCATAAATACAAGAGAGACTGCTGTTTTGCTGTCAACACACCTGTGAAGATGCAAACAAAAGCTTAGATTTTTGGCAAGATTTTGTTTGTTTGTGTACTGTATGTTTGTTTGTTAATCAGTTTGTATCCCTCATCATCTCCCTACTGTCAGTCCATTATAATTTGGGATTTAATTTCAGCTAGTATGGAAGCCATTTGCATTCATTTAGACAGGGGATGAACAGAAGGGAGCTGGTGCTGTGCATCACTCAGTCACCTTTTCTACACTACATTGTTTCTAACCTAGATTTCTGTGTAGACAGACTCTCAACCACACACACAGTACACACACACCCAAGCGAGCGCACGTGCACACACACACACACACACACACACACACACACACACACACACACACACACACACACACACACACACACACACACAGGTACACGCACATCCACGCACACTACACACAAAACCTAATTGAGCTCCTTGAGTCAGGGAGTTTGTCACTGCTGTTGTTTTGCTTTGAATAATAACTAGCCGCTCCTCCCTTCTCACCTCATTTAGGAGAGAGATTTGCATCCATGTGTGTGTGTGTGTGTGTGTGTGTGTGTGTGTGTGTGTGTGTGTGTGTGTGTGTGTGCGTGTGTGGGTGTGTGTGTGTGTGTGTGTGTGTGTGTGTGTGTGTGCGTGCGTGTGTGCATGGAGGCGTGCATGTTTAGCAGCACATTGTTTGCAGAACAGCTCAGCAGGGGTCCTCTAAGGATGGCACACATCTGTATATGATGTCTGATAGGCCAACAGGCCAGAGTAAAGACACCCTGCATGGCTGCCTCAGCCTCAGGGACTTTGGCTAATGTTAGATACTCTTTGTAGATGGAGAGATATTTCTGGCTTTATGTTTATGGCACATTATGTTTGATGAGCATATATATCACAGTATGCACGTATATACAGTATCACAGTATGCATATGTGGGGCTGTGTGTGTGCGTGTGCGTGCATATTTTGTTTGAGTGGTGGGACCAAAAGGATACAGTGCTTGCAGGGACTTTTGGTGAGAAGTGAGAAATGCCAGCCTCTGTGCATTATTGTTTAATAAGGCGATCGCATATTCAGTGGGTGGCCTGACAGTATCTGCCTGGTGCATGCTGTGTAGCCTCGAACAGACACACTGGATGGATGTTAGCGTTACGTTAAGCCGAGGAGGCAGACATTTTCCCCTGACTCAATGGTGAGAAATTCCACAGCAGCTCAAGGAGATAGTTTAAAGGCCTCCTCTAATCCTCCTCTGATATAAAGTTCATGTCTATTTTGTCGGAATCCTCTGAAACCATCGATCTCACAACTTTTTGAACTGGAAGCTAGACCAAACCCATAGGAATATAACAACATGTCGAGAAATATAGATTTTTATATTAATCGAACAAAACAAAAACACAGTTGTGCTGTTGAGTGGAACTTGGCAGCAGAGGGCTCAATATGTCTGACATTTTGTGCAGAGAGAGAGAGAGACTCTGCCTTGGAAATGAAGTCGACAGGCCCGGTCGTGAGACGATTCTGCGGTTTGCTGAGTCTGCACCCAACAGGCCAGGAAAACTGAGGAGCACGCAGAATGCTGCTACGTTTCCTGCTTGCAGACTACAGGCGTTCTCCTGCGTACGCCTTAGCCTGGAGGACGACGACAATACAAAATAACCTTCTTTTAAGTGCTCACTGACTCACAGATTCTAGTACTGTAAAGGTGCGTTCAGACTTGAATGGTTAGAGCGGTGCGATTACATACAAAGTCAATGCAAAGACGGCGCGGTACAAACGGGACGAACCGAGGCAAATGTATATACTCAGGTCTGAACGCAGCTTCAGTATATCCTGAGAATTCTCAGTGAGCGCTGAGCACCATGCTCCCAAATTTGACAACCCCCTTCATTCACACACACACACACACACACACACACACACACACACACACACAGAAATAGGCTTACATGGTTTTTGGAGGGAAACTCCAGAGCGACAAACTCTGAGGGTTTGGAGTGTAAATAAGTATGTTGGAGTGACTGAATCTGGTAATCACCAGCAAAGTGCAGCCAATCCAAGTTTCCGCTGTCTGAAAATTATGGGGCTGAGGTGCAGATTTAGAGTCGAGAATGGCAACTCAACGTTTTAGTGTTTCCGGCAGACAGACGTTGATCAGTCTCCTCGTCCACAGTTACAACTTGAAAATACTTGAAAATACATCTATTTTCTTCCTGCGGTTCGTCCTTTAGGATGTAAATCCAACCAAGATGTTTATCTTGAAATGTCCCTCTTCCATCCCCTCATTTAACCAATCCTCACAATATTTGAGCTTGCAATTTTGAATCGAACAGTTTTGAGTGAAATTGAGCATGCACATTCCCAGTCCCACTAGGCTGAGGACGAAATGCCGATTAATAATGTTCATCAACCTCATGGTGGCACTATAACTGGCCCATCCCTGTTTTCACCTATCACTGCACCGAACTGTGTAAAACTTTGTATGCACACTCTCTAGAGGCCAAGGAAAAAACTGCCCTTTATAGCGCCAACAGGAGCCGACTTATGTAAAACACATATTTTTGGGGTGCCCGCTGGCCTAGTGGTCCAGGCGCATGCCATATATAGGCTCTGGCCTTACAGCATGTCGCATGTTCGAGTCCCGTTCATGACAACCATTGCTGCATGTCTCTCTCTCCCTCTTTCCTGTCCGTCTTCACTGAAACTATCAATAAAGCCAAAAACGAATCTTTTGAAATTACTCCTTCAGATTTTATGATCAAAGTGGTGACGTCTCGATTGGGGCCAGATCAGGTTAAACCAAGACTGGTCAGATCTGTCCCAGAATATCATCTGATTTCAACCAACATAACTTTTGCCCACTAAGACGGATGTTCCTGGATGTATCAGAGAGGCCAGATAAACTTAAGAACATATCCTAGTCGGATCTGGCCCAGAATATATAAGCTATATTTATTTCAACTGGTGAAGACGTCTTGGAAATTACTTAACCCATTCTGGGCGGGCACCCATTTTGGTGTCAGCATCATGTTATGCTTTAGCTATTGAAAAATAGCAGATCTACAAGCTCATATCGCGCCACCGAGTGGCGCGATACGAGCTTGTAGGTCTGCTATTTTTGAAAAAAATCGAAGAACGACTGACATTTTTAGAATCTGATCTCAGGTCAGAATGGGTTAATCAGACCAGTGTGTGTCCAGTGGAAACCTCGTATGAATCTGATCTCAGGTCAGAATGGGTTAAAGATCATCCCCATATGGGGCCTGGGCTGTGACCTGGCCTAGTCCTGGAACGTCACCGGAGTCACCGGAGGACGTCATCATGACCTAATTTGGCTTGCTTGGCTTTAACCCATTCTGACCTGAGATCAGATTCATACGAGGTTTCCGCCGGACAACACACTGGTCTGATGAACCCATTCTGACCTGAGATCAGATTCTAAAAAATGTCAGTCGCTCTTCGATTTTTCAAAAATAGCAGACCTACAAGCTCGTATCGCGCCACTCGGTGGCGCGATATGAGCTTGTAGATCTGCTATTTTTAAATAGCTAAAGCACGACATGATGCTGACACCAAAATGGGTGCCCGGTCAGAATGGGTAAATGCAATTTTCAGATTGCATGGGAAGATCAAGTTGTTGTTGTTGTCGATGAGGATGATCTGACATTGTGTGTTGTTGTAGACATAAAAATGTGATTTTGGTGGCCACATTTCAGCTACAGTACACCTCAACAGCACCGGCGCCCTGTTGTTGAAACACTGTTGTCCCTCTCAACAGACTTTACTTTTTATTCATTGATTGTTAAATTGACTGAGCTCTTAACAGTACATTGTGTAACTTTTGATGTTCCATGTGCCTGCTGGCTACGGGTTTGGATGACAATTTGTGAAAGCTTGCTGTGACTTTTACATGTATGTAAATGCTGTTGAGAGATTGTCTGTCAGTGAACAGAGCAGCATGAAACAATTGATTTACTTTGAGATGTTCAAAAGTAAAAAATATAAATATCGTATTTTCTGTGTTAGCCACATTAACTCTATATACTTGACTTTGGTACCCCAGAGGTCTATTCTAGGCCTGCTAGTATTTCCCTGTACAAAAAAATATCTTTGCTGAAAATAGCCGATCTACAGTACAAGCTCACAACACGTTGCAATGCTTTGCAATACATACTGAGCTTGATATTTTCACCAAATGTTTGCGGCTGCCCTTAGAATAGGACCGCTAAGGCTTAAGTCTTAAACAAACACATAAAGATTTTAGTATATGAACAGAGCTTTTATATGTTCAAATTGATTGTGGACACACTGTGTCACAGTGTGCTTGCAGAAGCACTGAAATACGAATGCAATAGTTTTGTTCAAGCCAAAGAAAGAAATCCACAGAGATTTCTCCCTCAGCGTGAGAGTGGGCTGAGAGCAGTGTTATGCTGTGTAGAACGTGAGCAGAGATTCTCTCCAGAGAGGTGAAAGCACGGCTTGCAGATGACCTTCAGCGATGCGAGGGGAGCCCACGTCTTAACATTTCGATTAATTTGTGTTTTCCTCGCCGCCTTAATTGAAATGTTTGTCTCCTTGGATAGTTTGTATTGCTTTACTGCCATGTAAAGTAGTTTGTATTGAACTCGTCTTGTAATACCGACTCTATAAATGATTTTGACTCATTTTTGTTTCTCTGCTTCTCTGCCTCCCCCCCCCCCCCTCTCTCTCTCTCTCTCTCTCTCTATCTATGTAATAACTAATAATCTAATTACGTGTACATCTGAGAGAAGTGTAATCACTGACAGTTGGGGAATATTTTATAGGGCCAGTTAGAAAAACCTCCTGTGAGATGTTCTGTTTGTAGTGAAATGCTGCATTTGTTGATACAAAATTATCCCCAATCATTAATCAACATGTTCTCTCTCTCTGTTAATTGTCCACTACCTCTGTCTCTGAAATCGAAAATGAACCCAAATTCAGTTTTTAAACATTCCGCGCTGTGTGGGGGCACACAAGTCGAACCAAGCTTTCCTCGTGTTCCAGACAACACACTCTCACTCTCCCCATGGGGTGAGGAGATAATCTCCAGTTACTGGCACTAGCTTCACAGGCTCTAATTGGCCTGTCTATCTCTCCAAGTGAGCCTAACAGTGTGTGTTTTGTGTGTGTCTCTGTGCGTGTGTGTGTGTGTGTGTGTGTGTGTGTGTGTGTGTGTGTGTGTGTGTGTGTGTGTGTGTGTGTGTGTGTGTGTGTGTGTGTGTGTGTGTGTGTGTGTGTGTGTGTGTGTGTGTGTGTGTGTGTCTCTGTGTGTGTGTGTGTGTGGGTGTGTGTGTGTGTGTGATTGCGTATCTTGTTTCCCTGTAGGCTTTGAGCTGCTGTATCAACCAGAGGTGGTGCGTCTCTACCTGTCACTGTTGACAGAAAGCCAGAACTACAACACCCTGGAGGCTGCAGCCGGGGCCCTGCAGAACCTCAGCGCCGGACAGTGGACTGTGAGTTCAGGGGCCAGTGAATAAACGCCAATGTTATACTAGTTTTTGACTTCATGTTTTCAATTTTGCTCAATTTGTTTTTAAAGCGTATTTGCTAGTTTAGTTTAGTTGTTAATTTGTGAAAAAAACCTCTTGGTTTTAGTTTGGTTTTAGTTTTTTGTATTGCAGTATGGTGTAGTCGAGGGCAAAATTCGAAAAGTGCAGGAACGGAAAAATAGCCGACTTACAAGCTCACGTAGCCAGGTGTCGCATTGTAAGCTTGTATTATTTGTCTTTGAAGAAAAACACTGGATACTGACAAAGACCAAAACGAAGGACATTTTTCTCTATGTTTTAATTAGTTAAAACAATACCGTTTCAGTTGTGTACTGCACCTGCGATATTTACATATATATATGATGCTGTAGGTGGTTCCGTTTAGGTACAAAATGAACACATTGTTGGTTATTTAGGAAAATGAACCTGAAACTCTATAGCCATTTATTCCAATTAGAGCCAGAGAGAATGCATTTGGCTGAGGGCAGCTGTGAATTATTAGTGCGGAACAATATTTGTTAGGTGCAAAGTTTTGCATTGCACATTACACAGGAATGGTCACTTAGACTTATAATGTTTTCATCTGCATTTGAAGCCCTTGAGGACCACTAGCATGCCAGTGCTAGCACAAGCGTCACATTATATTATCACTCATCGGTGTCAGCAATGCTCTGAAATTTCCTCGTTCTTGATTATTATTATTTTTGCATTCTTTCAGGCACTTAAATGAATGCAGAAGATACTTTGTCTTGCTCTGTATTTTATCCTTTACGCCAGGGCCATATGGATGCAATTCATTCGAAAGGACAGCGATGAATCTCGCATTCATTGGGTTTCGAGGGATTATTGGACTCTTTTCCGCTGCGGTGTCTTTATTCTTGATGGAAGCTAGTTAGAATGCCAGCATGTAGGTCTGCTCTACTCCTTCACACTATTGCATCATGGAGTTGGACATAGCTGCTCATTTCTGCCTTTGAGGATGCTATTTGCTTGAAATCTTCCTAATTCTTTGCTTCTTAGCCACTACTAGGCCTAGTCAAACTTATTTTCCAAGGCTCTCTGCTTCCACCTACTGGCCGAACTGTTGCATGTCCCATTGCTAATTACATCTCAGGGGGCACCATTGCTCTGCGAAGAAGGACTTTCAAGTCAACGACTTAATGTATTGCATCACAAATGTGAGGAAGAATTCATTGATGTTTAAACTGCAACAAATTACATCACTTGTCCATTAAGGGCCCTGCTGAGCAATATTTTGGATTTGAGGGAAGCCCATAGAGCCGCTGTTAGTAGCTGCATCCATGCTGTCTTATGGTTGTGTATACACTGACTGTATGTCTGTCTGTGTATACACTGACTGTATGTCTGTCTGTGTATACACTGACTGTATGTCTGTCTGTGTATACACTGACTGTATGTCTGTCTGTGTATACACTGACTGTATGTCTGTGTATACACTGACTGTATGTCTGTCTGTGTATACACTGTACACTGACTGTATGTCTGTCTGTGTATACACTGACTGTATGTCTGTGTATACACTGACTGTATGTCTGTCTGTGTATACACTGTACACTGACTGTATGTCTGTCTGTGTATACACTGACTGTATGTCTGTGTATACACTGACTGTATGTCTGTCTGTGTATACACTGACTGTATGTCTGTCTGTGTTTGCTTGTGTGTGTGCCCATCTCAGAGAACATGTGTATCCATGTGTATGTGTGTGTGTGTGTGTGTGTGTGTGTGTGTGTGTGTGTGTGTGTGTGTGTGTGTGTGTGTGTGTGTGTGTGTGTGTGTGCGTGCGTGAGTATAGTGTGTGTGTGTGTGTGTGTGCGTGCGTGCGTGCGTGTGTGCGTGCGTGAGTATAGTGTGTGTGCGTGTGTGTCACTCCAATGAATCTTTTGTAGCTGCCTCACCACTTTAATATCCCTCAATAGCTTTGCATGTGGAACAATTCTTCACTAAACTTCACATCTAATTGGTCCATTGAGCTGCTTATTGGGCAAAAGATGACTGATGAAGCATGGTATTGCCAGTTAGTGCATTGATAATATAATCACTAGACCATGTAAGCGTGTGATCTAGTGGGCCGTCACCACGAGGCTGAAAGCCCCTATGCCCCAGACAAAAACCTACACTGTTCTGATACCTCACTAAAAGCTTAGTGTGCACGTAAAGAATCTGATTGGGAAATGTTTCCTGAACTGATTATCAGAGAAAGGAGGACGTCTTTCACAGAATTAGATACCAACACAGCAGTGGTGTGAATTGTTGTGTAGGGTGACCACCTAAGCCACTATATGTCATCCACAGTTAAATGACATGTCATTGATACCAAGGTTATTATAGTTAACTATAACTAACAAAAAAACGAAAACTAAACTAAAACTGTATTGTGTGTTCACAAAACTAACTAAAACGAACTGAAATGATAGACAAAATGGCATTCGTCATCGTTTTTTTTAACAATATTTATATGCCTTACGGACATTTAGAATATAAACCTTTTAAATTAATTCGGTACTTTTCCTTATTTCCCGAGCCGTTTTTACGGCACTTTTCAGCACCGTAAGGCAGCAAAAACTAAAACTAAACTAAAACTAAACTAAAACTAAACTAAAACTAAACTAAAACTAAGCATTTTCACAAAATAAAAACTAAACTAAAACTAGCAAACCCGCTCTAAAAACTAACTAAAACTAACTGAATTAGAAAAAAAGATGTCAAAACTAACTAAAACTAAACTATAATGAAAAAACCCAAACTATTATAACCTTGATTGATACTCCCAGTTGTCTCTTTCAGTGGTCCAACTACATCCGTGCCACGGTGCGTAAGGAGAAGGGTCTCCCCATCCTGGTGGAGCTGCTGCGCTCCGACTCTGACAAGGTGGTCCGGGCTGTGGCCATCGCACTGCGCAACCTCTCCATTGATCGCCGCAACAAAGACCTGATTGGTACGACCGACAGTGAACGGCACTGAACACGTCGCCTGTCATCTTCTCTGATGCCTAATGTTGCTTTCGTTCTTTTATGTACGCAATGATGCTTTATAATACTCTCCAACAGGACTGATTGACACACGTCGCGGGGATAGACTCCCGTGTGTCACCGGCTGATACCGACAATAAACCACTCCCGACCTACTTACTCTTGGGAGGCATTATCCATTTTGATCTTAGAATTGTAGTTGATGTCTGCTGTTATCCACTACTTTGCAACCGATGGAAGAATAATGGAAGATGAATTGTTTTTCATTCAACATGCAGGGAGTTATGCTATGAGGGACTTGGTGACTAATCTACCCAGCGGTCAGCAGCGGCCGGCCAAGAACCTGGAGGAGGACACGGTGGTCGCTATCCTCAACACCATCCATGAGATTGTCACTGACAGCTCAGAGAACGCTCGCTCCCTCATCCAGGCCCAAGCCATCGAGAAGCTGGTGGCTATCAACAGAACCAGGTAGGGAAGGGGCCAGACATGAAAGGTACTGAGATATCGTCAGATGGCATAACTATCAGAGCTCCGTCAGTCAAGATGTATAATGGTGTGTTGAAGAGCTTAGGGTAAGAGAAGAATAAATGATTAATTATATATGCTAATGGTTTTTTAATTTAGATCTGGGCCTTTCCTGCCTTTATTTGATAGTGTACAGTCAGCTGACAGGAAATTGGCATAGTGACACGCAGCAAAGGCTGTCGGGATCGGGAGTCCAACCCGTGACTACTATTAGCATTGCCAGGACTGCTAGGCCGGCTAATACTTGAGCACTCACTGACACTGTTCATGTTTAGTGGACCACTGAATGGAGTGGCTTGTGAACGTGTCTTTATGTTGATTGTATTGTGTTAGCTGGCATCAAAACAGGGATTAAATGAACATTGGTTGACCAGATTGCATCACAAACATTACGTTCATGTTCATTTTTAATCAGTCCATGGCTCCATAAAGTATATATACTGTATCACAGGCATTTTACGTGAACATTGTTTTACCTTGGATGCAATTAGCCCCTATATATTTAACATGCACGGAGCACATCATAATGGCCCAGGGTGGGTTACAGCGTACGCATGGCTTCACAGCCCACCACCTGTTCATTTAGATTGTTAAAACTGACAGGCAGGTGCTTACACTACACAGTAAAATACCGGTACTCATTCAGTTTAATCCTAATTTAAGCAGCTTTACAAGATAGAGCATTTGACGCAGCAAGGTCAACATTACACGGTGCCTTTAAATGCAACATGCGCTGATCTGTTGTATGTTTTCACAGCATTTGCATATGGTTCCATGCTATAGGATGACTTTAGTTATAATTTAAGATCAAGAGCACTCTTCAAAAGCTTCATCCTTTGGCATCCAAATTATTGATCATATGAAGAACTGCTTTCGTTGGCACGGATACACACATACTTCAGTTAAGACCAATCGCTGTGTTTTCCCTTGCCCTTTTCCAAGATTGCCTTCCCTTTTGAAGTGAGAGCACTCCCCTGTGTAATTAACACCAGTGGCTCAGAGGTAGCTAATGAAAGGAAATGTGTGTTTGTCTGGCTGTGAATTAAAAGAAAGACCCCAGGGCCACTCAGGGATTCCATGTCGCTAGAATAAAGAGATTGATTGGGAGTGGGAACCGGCTAGCTATTACTGCCAGCCAGCCAACTGTCACTTTTTTCAGAGGCTCAGAGTTTAATTGCTCTGGTTATTCTCTTGTTTATTTACCTTCCATACTTTCTTTCTTGGTGTTTCTTGGTGTGTGTCTCTCTTTCTCCTCTCTCAGCCAATCAGCACGTGAAACAAAGGCTGCATCCCATGTGTTGCAAACCGTGTGGAGCTACAAGGACCTGAGGAACGCCCTGACCAAGGACGGATGGAACAAGAGCCACTTCCAGGTACGTACCACCACTCTATGTGAAGGAACGGAGCCATGACAGACAGCATAGCCTCATGAATGTGTTCCCTTCATTTCAGGCTTTTCATGTAGACCCTTATCTAAAGCCTACTGTGACAGAGGTAACTCTTGTGATGAAATGATTGAACAGGAAGGGAATAAGGACACAGTACGCCGCTAACTGCTCTCACCGTGCTCCCTCACTGCCCTCTCCCTTTAGCCCACAGTAACAACCACACCTAAAGCAACTAAGAATGGCAAGCCAGGCTATGATGACACAACTCTGCCCCTGATGGAGAAGAATCAAGGTTAGTCAGCCGCAGCAAGTGAGCTTGGATACTCACTGTGCTCTCTTGATGACACCAGGGCTCTGTGTGTGTGTGTGTGTGTGTGTGTGTGTGTGTGTGTGTGCGCGCATGTGCATTTCAGACCCTAGTCAAATACTATTTGTTTATATGTTACATTATGATCACCAGATTCCTTGAACTGTTCTTAGGTTCAAACTCAAATATAATTTAACATAGGTTGTGTGTATGTATACTGTATGTGTGCACGTGCGTGCCCATGTGTGTATACGTATGTGAAGGTCAGACTAGTAAGTTGAGGTGGTATTGTACTCAGAGGCGCAAGACGGACCGAACGCTAGGGGGGGACAAATCCGTCCCCCCCGTCCCCCCCACCACCCTAAGGGAGGGGGGGATGGGGGGGTCTAACCACAAAAACGTGGGGTTATGGTTAGGGTTTGGGGTCGGACTACAGAGAGGTTGTTCCAGTGACTCAATGTACATACAAAACTGCGTTTTGTCACAGTTATTATTATTATGAAATACCTGGCTGTGATTCCTCCTCCTCCCATGTGTCCCAAAACGTAAAAGTTTAACCACATTATCAGCAGTGCCTCGAACAGGTCAAAACTCACTGACCATCTGTAAGTTAGCCTATTCTATATAAAATGTACAACACCTGGGCAGTTTTCAGGAGAGGAGAGGGTTCGCATGTTTTAAATATCCTTACCGGGTGTTGACAGTTGTGGAGCTTTCTCTAGCGGCGTCGATCTCCTCCTTTCCCCATAAATCCCAAAATGGTGTAATATAATAATATAATTCCCAAAGTGGGGTCCGGGGACCCCCAGAGGTCTTTGAGCCGCGAGTTCCAGGGGGTACAGCTACATGATAGTTTGGAACCAAATGAACCCTTGTGGCATGTCATGTGGACGCAGCGGGGTCCTTGAAATTAAACAGGTTGAGAATCACTGCTACTGCTAGAGCTGTATAAATCTTCTCTTATGGGGGTCATTCTCTTCTCTTCAAATGAGGGGGGGGGTCCGCGGGCTAATACGTGTCCATTTGGGGGTCCTTGACACGAAAAGGTTTGGGAACCACTGTACTAGAGTAGAGGATAAAGTATATTCATTCATCTCCTATCGATCTAGTCAATACACGTTACCAAAAGTGGTGCGTGACACCAAATGTGGTGACCTATTGAATCCTGTTCCTGTATTATTAGAATCATTACGCAATCACCACAGATTGCAAAGCACATTGGGTCACTGATGGCGGTGTAACAACTTCCAAACAACCGAACACGGTAGATGGGCCAAACCATTTTGGGATTTATACAGGGGTGGACCAAATATATCCTTCAAAATATATCGCGTTTATGAACGCAGGATTTCAAAAGTATTACTCCTAAGAGCCACGGGGGTTAAAGGGGGGGACCCCCCAGCCAGGGGGGGACCCCCAAACTCATTTGGGGGGGACCAATGTGACGCTGGCAGGGGACGAAACCCCTCCGTCCCCTACCTTATTGCGCCCCTGATTGTACTGTATGTATGTTGATTTTCTGTTGCTTTCATCTACTGTGCGGTGAACACGATGTCCCCAAACTGGCTGACTCGAGAAGAGAGTGGATTTGCATCTTTGATCTGGATCAAAACTTTTGTAATGACTGTTGGGTTTCACTTAGAATATAGAAATACATGTAAAGAACGGATATTTCCATTCATACTGGTGTACTTCCATGTCAAACAAGCAAGAGGAATTAATCGATCCACTGGGCCCTGGCCTCCACGATATGTTTTGTTCAGTATGAATATGTTATGGTGTCCATAGCAACAAGCTTCATCAGGTCCTCCAGCAAAGAAGGAAAGAAGGTGACTGTGTGGCTGCTCACGACCTATCTATACCAAATTATATCTATGGCTTGCATTGTGCCTGTAAAGGACAAGACAAACCTAAATGTAATGGAAAACCCCAGAAAATGCTTTATCCACCCTGAATACAGTATTAATAAACAATGAATAGGCCTATTCCAAAAAATCCAGAGAAGAAAGAGAATGAATTAGGAGGAGATGAGGTACAAGGTTTAACAGAAGCGGTGTAACATAATTACACTGGCCCATCTAACACCAAGCATCATTATCAAAAGAGGAGTCGACAGGCATATCAGCATTTTAATCCTTCCAGTTTTTGCCCCTTTGACTTTTTCTCTATTTTTGCCAGCATGCATACACATGAACCGTGGCTCTCGTCCCTGCCCACTTTTCAACATGCATTATTCAAGCGTTGGATGAGAAATCATTGGCCTGAAAAGCAGCAGCGTTTTGGCAGTGACTCAGTTTGTGGTGTGTGTGCTGCTGCTTTTCTACAAATAGCATATGAATGCTTTTCAGGCTCCGGGAAATGTGGCAGCGGTGATATGCTACCTATGGATGAGCTCGGTCCAGGTAAGAGGAGCAGTTTGCATGACCCAAACCTTAGCCAATCAGGACGTAGATCTCTCTCTCACACACCTTTTGGTTGTCCCTTCTGGTCCTGGGGAACCTTGACTACTTCAGGATTTATATCCTTACCTGCTGTGTCCCAGACTATAAATATAGTCTATAATAGGTATAAATGAGTCCCTGATTAGAAGACTATAGAATGGAAACCCAGCAGTACTCGAAACCCCACTTCTTTTTATGCCTTTCCTTTCCTGTTCACCATTACCAATACGTATTTCTCCCCTCTTTCAAACTAGCAGAAATTCCTTCTATAATCTTTTTAAATTGCAACGATTTACTTTCAAACGAGACAGTCTTTTGATGCTGTATGCAAGACCCCTCTTTTGACAAGATGTTGGTACAAAACTGGGCCTTCGTTAGAGCTTGGAACAGCAGAACATGTGGGGGCGGCTCTCTGGTTTAACACATTCTGACCTGAGATCAGATTCATACGAGGTTTCCACTGGACACACACTGGTCTGATTAACCCATTCTGACCTGAGATCAGATTCTAAAAATGTCAGTCGCTCTTCGATTAAAAAAAAAATAGCAGACCTACAAGCTCGTAGCGCGCCACTCGGTGGCGCGCTATGAGCTTGTAGATCTGCTATTTTTCAATAGCTAAAGCATAACATGCATGCTAACACCAAAAGGGGTGCCCGCCCAGAATGGGTTAATAATGAATAATAAATACATGCATAAAGTATCAAAGAGGAGTGTGAGGTTTTTGCCCTGATTATTTCATTGATTCATCTTCTGTAAAAAAATGAAATAATGGATTATAACGGAGGACCATGAGAGAAGCAGCTTTGCTTGAAGTGAAACTCTACTTTTAACGACCTTTGGGTCCTAGAGACTTTGGTGTGTATTTTAAAAGAAAATCTAAAAGAAGCGCTGTTTTCTTCAGTCAGGATTGTTACTCAGTACTTCAGTGCTAACAGCTGTTCGTCTGATACAGCCATTGGATAAACTGGGTGGATAAAGTGTCTTCCAATCTTTCCAATCTCTTTGCTGAGTGTTCCTCTTACTAGCCAAAGTAGATGGATGTGGGTGCACATGTGCATGTGCATGTGCGTGCGCGTGTGCGTGTGCGTGCGTGCGTGCGTGTGTGTGTGTGTGTGTGAGAGTGAGCGGGCAGGTGTGTGCACATGCGTGAGACAGAGCATACATTTTTGCACAGAAGAGGTCAATTTGCTGGTGCATTTCATGGTTTGTATTAGCCCTCTTGCGGTACTGTGTAGGTGCCAGATGGATGCTGGGAATTTTGCCACGAGACAACATAGAATACAATGAAAGACCCAAAGTATGAAGTCAGTTTAGTCAAATCTTCTGGACCCAATGCTGTAAAATCCCTCATGCGTTGCACTTCGTACAGGGTAAAGCGAATGCTTCATAGAAGTATTTCTCCAGTTTTTATTCCAACCCAAGAAGTGGAGGCGGTGGGTTGGCTGCAGTCTGGGGTTGGCTGTCATGTCACCGTAATAAGCACTTGGTTGTTCTCTGACCTCATTAGACGGCTACTCCACCATCGACCAGAGAGACAAAGACTGCAAGTACACGACGGTTGACAGCACAGTGGACCTGACAGAAAGAGAGCCATTAAAGGTATGTGGTCAGACATCACATGCACACCGCACACATATACAGCACAAGGACTGAAAGAAAGAAAGTTAATAGCTAGCAGTCTCTGGACTCCGAAGTCCTTCTGGTACTTTGAATTCATACACGCATGGACAGTTGCAGCATAGACGGACACGTCAAGCCTGCCTCAGCATATCAACGTACATGAACCGATAAAGGTAATAATAGATCAAATATTAGAGCTTGTTAACGTGTAATTGTCTGTTTTTCAGTCTTTCCCAAACACTACTATAGCTCCCAATATCTCTCTCTCTGTCCTTTCTTGTCTCTCCACAATGTAAAACCATTGTCCCATTTATTTACAGTGGGCCTCATTACAAAGCCTTAATTACCTTGAGCCTTTAAAGAGCCACAATGTTCTCCTGCGCTTTTTAATGTCAGTGCCTCTGAGGCATTTGAGGCAGTCTCTGTGCCTCAAAGCGGCCAGATAATTGACTGTAAGCTTTTTGTGGTTGGGGAAGTAATTAATCTGAAGCTGATTAAAAGCATTGAAGCCCAGCTCGTAACAGAAAACCTAGCATAGCTGCTGGAGAAATAGCTGCATTTTCAAGTAGCTCTCTGACTGTCTGACAGTTTTCAAGGCCAGTCATCTAAATGGTGGGCAGCACTCAAACAGAGTGTGTCGCAGGATAATGTCTGCAGAGAACTTGTTTATGGTCAGTGAAAGGAGGTTGATATTGTGGCAACCCAGGGGAGAATAGGTACAGATTCACAATAAAATAAGAGGCTCAGAGTCAGCTTCAACATAAACTTAAATTGTCTTATTTAAAGTGTCCGGGAAAGGGGAAAATGGGGCAAAACATCAACAAAGGGTTCCTCTTGTCAGGGGCTTAGGCTTCTAGTCACTTGCAGTCCTGTGGGTAGAGCAGAGAGAGAGCCAGTGACTATTTTAGTTGGGGGAGAGTGCTGTAGGCTCTCCAGTTCAGTTGGCCTAGGAGGGAGGGAGAGAGAACGAGACCAGGTGAGCCACAATACACGCACAGCACATCCAAGTGGGTCCAAAGGTTTGATTTAGTCTTGTACTCACTTGAGAGATCTCCCTCATCCCAGCCTCCTCATGAACAGAGAGATTCCTCCTTCCTCACTCCTCCATTAGTTCAAACTGACCCACCAGACAGCTTGGGCGTCGGCTCTTTAAAAGCTTCTGGTGATTGCCTTACCGGCTGCAGGTGCGTCCATGTCCAGGCTCCCATTGGCTGCAATACCTGTACAGGGTGATATACTCCCTCTATCACCTCCCCCAGCCTCATTCTGTGGGGAATAGGCCTGGCTGTTTCCCCTAGTTTGCCACAATATTTATAATGTTATATTAAAGATGGTGTGCCGAGATTGTTTTCCCTGGTGAAAAACCATCAAAACTGGAAAAAAATACATAAATCACAGCACTCCAACTTTAATGAATATCAGAAGACCTCTAAATAATTACTAGAGAAGATTTGAAAGTCACTGTATTTCTCATACAGTCAATACAGTTCCTGTGATTTATGCTTTTATTTGCTTTATACCAGACTGCGTCACGTGACTCTATTCAGACCCTACTAATAAACGTCTATAAATTCCTTTGCAACTTGCAAGTGACTTTCAGAGATTTACACTATAGTTTGAGGATACAGTATGAGCTATACAGATGTTAAATCCTGTAACATGTCCCTCTGTCCAATGGTACCTGTATGTCCACAAGAATCAAAGTATAACGTTTGACTCAAAATGTTCAGTCCACGCTGTCTGTTTTTAGATTGTCTTCTAAATCTACTGTCTCTCTCTCTCTCTACACACCCGCAGAGCTGTTGCACTTTCTTTGAATGCAACTTGGCTGCAAAAAAACGCTTTCCCCCGCCTTTTTGATTTGCATGTATCGGTTTTCTGGTTGACAATCACTATTCTGATGTTTTGTTTGGGCAAGGAACTAACCCTGGACCTCTCCGATCCCGTTTGTGTGTTGATGGAATTTATTGACCTTTTTCCCTTTTTCTTTTGCTCTTTGTTTGTGTGTTTGTTTTAACTCCTCCCTTGGGCCACAGAATGACACAAATAGGAAACACTATATCAGGAGCAACAGGCCTGCAGTCAGTCTGGTGGATGCTTGTGAAGTCAAGCCCCAGCCTGTTGACTCCTGGGTCTAAATGCATGCATGGTAGGTCTGAGATGATAAAACACTCCTCCATCACCACCACCACCACCATTTACATCTGGTCCTGGTCGTAGCATCACCTCTGTTCATCCTCTGTTTGTGTTAGTTAGTTTGATTGTTTGTTTGTTTGTTTGTTTGTCTTTCCCCCTGTTTCACCCTTGCACTGCTGTCACCCGCCTGCTCAGATTAGAAAATAACACAACTTTTTAAATGGTAAACATGTTTTGTTTTTTTTGTATGTGGGGTTTGATAAGGAAAAGGATACGCCTGCACACTGATTATCTGCTCGGTACATGAGTTAATTCTTTAATAAAGGCAACGTTTCGGTCCCTTCCTCAGGCATCGTCATCTATATGTTTTATGTGGGGTTTAGAATTTTAAACATGGAATATGGGAGCTACAACACTGAATAGCCTATTGAAGACACTGTCAAGTGGAGTATTGACACAAATGATTGCAGTGTTTCTGTGTGTGTGTGTTCACTCACTCCAAATAACTAGCAATTGGAAAGCCATGCAATTGGCCAAAATGCTTCTCCAAAGCCTAATGGGTCTTTTACCATCATAGTCATTCAATGAACAGGAAAAACCTATCTAGGATACTAGGGTACTATACATGTATATTTTGTTTTAATCACTGATTCTCCTTGTTGGTGGTAATGAATTATGAAGGATATTCTATTACTGTTTAATGAAAAGCGGTGAGAAATGAAAAGTGATGCAAACATACATGAAAGCATTGATATACAGACACTCATATGGAACCAACATACTGTATATACGCACGCACGCACACACTTCACACACACACACTTCACACACTTCACACACAGTATACTCCTTATCAATATTCATCACACTTAGTTATTCCCAGGGGTAGAGAGATCAAGCTCCTTTAGATATATAACCCATTCTGAACGGGCACCCATTTTGGTGTCAGCATCATGTTATGCTTTAGCTATTTAAAAATAGCAGATCTACAAGCTCATATCGCGCCACCGAGTGGCGCGATACGAGCTTGTAGGTCTGCTATTTTTGAAAAATCGAAGAGCGACTGACATTTTTAGAATCTGATCTCAGGTCAGAATGGGTTCATCAGGACCAGTGTGTGTCCGGCGGAAACCTCGTATGAATCTGATCTCAGGTCAGAATGGGATAATGGAGGCCTATTTGAAGATGAAGATGCACTCTCACACACAAATGCACACGCATCCAAGCATGTGGACTGTGGACACATCGACATCAATTTGTATGAAGCTATAAAAATGTAAGGGAAGATAAATTTACCTCAACTCAGTTCACCTGCTGTTCTTATTCAAATTAGTTTATCAACCTGTCAAAGCTGATATAAATATTTCATATCAATTCAGTGTGAGTCATACCTCATTTTTCAATGTCGATTTGAGCTAATATTAGCCCCGTCATATACATTTGTAGTATAGATTAAGAAGTAGAAGCTACATTGAAATGGGGTCTGTTCAAGATGGGACTTTTTTCTTTTCTTTTTGAATAGTGATCAACTACATTAAATGTATTCACTGTCCGTTGTATTCACACTGACTGGTGCAAGGCCTGTAGCTACTATAATGAAGCTTCTATAGTTCACGTCATAATTAAAATACATTTGGCTGCATAGGTATTACTACTATACTATGGTAGCTGGGCCTCCTGTCACTCCAGCTAGTAGTTCATAGCTTCTTTTCTCTTGTCATCTCAGTCATCAGACCAGTGGTTCCCAAACATTTTAGCTCGAGACCCAAAAAAGAAATGAGACGTTTGCCCGGGACTAGTGAAAATAGCAGATCTGCGTGTAGCCTAGATCCGCTATTTTCACTACTACTATTTGTTTTCTAATTAATGGAATTTCTTTGAATTTTATTTTATTTCTTCATGAAATTACTGAAAAAAACCATTGAATTTGAATTGATTGTTTTTTTTGGAAATGTAAATAATAATAATGAAAAACCCCACACACCCAGTGTTTGGGAAACAGTGTCATCCAGGGTTGATTCTGAACCGTTGCCTTCTCATATCGCAGTAGGATTCTGAACCGTTGTGTTGCCTGCTCATATCGCAGAACCCATCTTGTATGTTCTTGAATCGTTTGTGAGGTGAATTGTGATCGCCATATGGCGCTAATGTTAAGAATGAATGAGATAATAAAAGTTAATCGACTTGAAAAGTGATGAAAAGTATGCTTATCAGGTGAGTAGCTTTGAAAATGAAAACGGTGGGCTTCATTTAACGCTGCTACGATATTGACTGCTACTATTCAAACGTGCACCTTATCATAATCATACGGATATCATGTCAAGCATAATAAGCTTCGGTCTTTTGCTGCCCTTTGCCTCTACTTGCCTTGTGAAGTGATGTGTTTGAACTAAGTATGTGTGGTTGTCGACTGCCAAAGTGCTGCCGTAGCGTGCCGTTGGTTGTTCATGTTGAGTTGAAGAGCTTGATTCCAAAATGAAGTATCCACCATATTGAACATTCTCACTGAGAAGTGGATGTGTAGACATTCTGGAACCAACTCTGTTTGTCAGTCAGTATACTGTAAATGTACTATAGGTGATTCTTCTGCACTGTAAAATGTTAATTAATTTATCTATTTCTAACACTGAGAGTGCAAAAATGTAACCGAATGGACCCGTCACTTACAGGTTTATATACATTGTGTACACTTTCTGAGTTGAATTAACAGAGTATATTACTGTGTAGTATTGTTGTCTTTAACACCTGCTCTGTACTGTCCCTGTGCTCCAGGCTTAATTTAACGACAGCACCACATCCCAAACTAGAGGAGGAGGATCTCACATCACCACTGCCATTACATACAGCACGAAGCTCATCTCGTGGGTTGACTTGTCTGTGGACTTTGTAAAGGAAAAAAATGAATAAATAGACAGCGAAAGAATAACCACAGTGACATTCAAGCGAGCTGGCATTCTCATTGCTTTTCAGTGAAAATTTGAAATGATCAAAAACCATGAAAGTGACTAGTTCTACTACTTCTCATATCTACATTCCGACTGGACGTGGCGTGACGTTAGGAGCGTGGACTCTCGTTGAGCTGCTGGTGACTTGGAAGGTGACAGAGGAGGCGGTCAGTGATGGCTGACATGATGAGATTGGACAACAGAAGGTGAAGACATGGAGCACGAAGGAAAATTGAGCTGGAAAGAAGCAGGTGATGGGAGACATGTAAAATGATGACATTTCTTTCTGCCAAACCTTTTTTTCTTTTTTTTCCCTTTTAATTTGAAAAGGTTTTTGCTGTTTGTTTCTGCTGTCTTGAGGCATCAACATAATGTCTAAAGTAGTTTCATTCTTTATTCTGCTTTTTTAATATTACTTATGTTTTTTCTTTTTTTTACTTTTGATTTTTTTTACTTAGTGAAGAAAGGATTGGTGTATCTTGAGGGCTAAAGAATGTTGGTCATTTTGATCAGAGATTGGTGATTGAGAGGAAGACAGAGACAGACAGATAGATGGAAAGAGAGAGACGGGGAGAGAGGGCGAGGAGAGAACGTGCACAGTAGATAGAGTCGTAGCATACAAGTAGAAACATGCATTTACACCAGACTGTTCTGATAGACTAAATACATCCTTTGGTTCACTGTGGTTCTCTCAAGAAAACGTGTGCACTGAGTTCCTTTGAAATCACACAAATCTGTTTCACAATCCAAGGATATGCACAAATATTCCTGAGGAAGGGATGTGACATGGTATGTGCTGTACATCTGTAAAACAAAAAAGAAAATAGTTGCTGTTCAGCGTTGCATCTCAAAGCAAGAAACCAAGTCTAGTAATATGAATTAAAACCGACAGAAGGCTGTGCTACTACAAAAGACAGATGAGTTTCCCAGTTGGTTTCTCTTTGTCGATGACGTGTATTAAAAGAGGAATATAAGACATTTTGTTTATAAATGATTAGTGTTACTGGAGAGAGATGCAGAGGATTATTCTCCTGTTATTGAAAGGATAGATTTAAAGCGTTTTATATTTTTGTTGGTTTTATATAAATGTATATTAGGGTCATAAAGAGAAAAGGAGAAAAAAAGAAGAAAAAAAAAACAATGTTACAAAACTTCTTAGTTGTATATTCATAACACATCGTTTGGAAAGCACATCCATTTGATAAAGGGTTGTCATGTTTGTAAACAAAAAAATAACCGCGTAACTTAATTGTGTATCGAATCTTGTCAATTCATGCCAACAACCACCTATTTATATTTTG
This sequence comes from Protomyctophum parallelum, assembly GCF_964188405.1. Taxonomy (NCBI): domain Eukaryota; kingdom Metazoa; phylum Chordata; class Actinopteri; order Myctophiformes; family Myctophidae; genus Protomyctophum; species Protomyctophum parallelum. The sequence goes on along the minus strand of NC_139710.1, from coordinate 6,493,482 downwards.
TACTCTTGAAAATAATTACTGAACAAAAAATAAAGAAAGAAAAATACATTTATCTTCAGCCTTCTTTCTAAAGGCAATGAGTACATGTTGAACACCCCGAACTCCTGTATATTTTAACCAAATCCACCAGAAATGAAAGGGGAAACAAGGACACTTCATCAGGGGTCCAGAGTTCAAGGTCAGGAAATTAGACAGAAACGAAGAGGGAGGCAGCAGGGATATAGACACGATATGGTCAGTGTTTAGGACTCCCTGTATTTACACCCCGCTGCTGTTAGGTGAAGCCACGAATCATGCTTTGATTTCACTAACACACCATTAAAAGAATGCTCTGCAGCAATGCACGAAGACAAAACACTACAGATGTGTAATATTATGTTCTTTCCGAGTGCCATTGCAGGTTTTTGTTTTCTATTTGTGCTTTCATTGCATATTAACTTAACTCATTCTGTGCAGGAAGAGAATCGAGGAGGATGGGTGCAGGTTCGAAAGCAAAAAAGGCAAAAAAACTAAATGAATGAAAAATAAAATAAAAAATGAATAACGTTGCATCCCATTGTACAGAGTATACCAGATGGAGTGTGATCACATATATATATTTTTTCTATGATCTAGGAGGGTGCAGTTGCTATGTAGAAATGCAGAGACCTTTGTGACATTTTTTGTGTGATATACTAGGGTTGCTTTAATAAGAACGCTATAACTGCACATTCAGTTCAATGTTCAGTGGTGGTGTGCATTGTCTCCCTGTGTCTCCAAAGCGGACACTCTGCTCCCATTCCCGTTCCCTGTCCTGTCCTCACTGTGGACTGGAAAGTGTGGGAGTGGACTCTCCAAAATGGTCTCACTCATGCGTCCGCTAGGCCAATGGCATGTGCCTGCGTTGAAGTCTGATTTTCTTTGTGATGTGACTTTATAAAGCTTGCATATTTTACACAGTGTTTACAAAGACGTATGTTGTGGTAAAAATGAATAAAGTAAAAAAACGTTATCTATGTATAAACTTTTCATTTCAGAGATAAAAGACAATAATTTTAGCATCCCTTATGTCTGTCCTCAGAAGAGTGTATGTGTGTGTGCGCGTGCGTGCGTGCGTGCGTGTGTGTGTGTGTGTGTGTGTGCATGCTTTTGTTACTGAACAATGAACCCTCGACACCCAGAACCATTCATTAGACTGTCTATTCCCTGACTGCACTGTGCAGTAAACCAAAGGATCTGGAAGTTGTATTTCATGCATTTGAAGGAAGTCCTTGGTTGTTGTTTTGTGTGTGTGTGTGTGTGTGTGTGTGTGTGTGTGTGTGTGTGTGTGTGTGTGTGTGTGTGTGTGTGTGTGTGTGTGTGTGTGTGTGTGTGTGTGTGTGTGTGTGTGTGTGTGTGCGTGCGTGCGTGCGCGTGCGCGCGTGCATGTGTGTGCGCATGCGTGCGTGTACAGCACAGTGTACATTTCCAAAATACAGAAGCAAACTATGATGTATTATAAATGCAAGAAGGCGAGACGAAGAGCAAGACCTACCTGTAGATATTACTGATTCAAAACTGTCAAAAATAAAGTAATTGTACTACTCAGTAGCAGATGTGTTTGTAACTATCATGTGCCTTAACCTTTTCCATTAGGTAGATGAAGATGTGTTTTATATAAATGTATTCCTACCCTTAACCTTGCCATGTCTCCATCCCCCTCTCTGTTGGCCCCACTCCTCATTTGGTCACTCGCTCCCATACAACTCACTGTCCTCTGTGTAGTTTTAGACTATTGGTGGGTTTTTGCCTTGTATGACATTGTATTATAAACTTTTAAAAAGATAGAGACGTTACAAATGGTTTTAATTTACTAGAGGAGTAATCTTGTTATTGCTTTAGTAGCGAACAGAAGTGATGCCACAGTGACAGAATGTATTGTTAATTTTACTAATACCCAGAGGCAAGTAATATGCTTGTTAAACATATAACAAAAAAAATAAAAATACTGGTTTGTAGAGTATACATTTGGTGTGTTTTCAATAAACCATCCCTGGAAAGAAAGTGTTTTGTTCATTGTTTATACTGTATGTGTATATATGTTTCATAAACATCATTTAAATAATAAAAATAGTTTTCTTCTTGAATGAATGACAAGAATATAGCCTAAGTAATACTGTATATAATACAACATAATATTATACCAGTAAGACGCCAGAGGGCGAGAAGCTACCTCGAGGTCACGTGCACGCATCCGCCTCGTTGACAGCAGAGCGCTGGCGCTTTGGAATGGGGGTCAGATCTTAATTTTCGGGCCTGTTAAGAACTCTAGTTTTCGCCGGCTGCCAGGCGTGGCTCCACTAATAACTTTGGGGCCTGTCTAGAGTTTAAATGGACAGGTATCAGTCAAAAGGGAGACATCGAAGAGGAAGGATGGATGGCGAAGGATCAACATATGGAATGTCAGAACAGGTCAGCTCCATATATGGAGATCTAAGAGGCTTTGAGATCACATGTAGAGTTGCTGGCCAATATTGATGACATCAGGTATCATTCTGTGGTGTCTAGGCCAGTAGGCCTACACTCTCAATTAGGGATTTTCCCAGAGGTTAATTTCACTGATGTGTACAACCTTTATTCAAATAGTTTCATTTGTATTGGAGTGTGAAGCTTGAAAAATAGGTTAATTGCAGACCGCTACAGAGAAACTGTGGATATTAACATACCAATAAGGACCCAGGCCAAATGCCATTGCGCAGTAGCCTACACCAACAAGTCTATGCGCGTGGCATGTGAAACTCGTGCTGTATTTTGCTTTCCATTTCATGGTCATGGTCATGTGAGGAGAGAGAGAGAGAGAGAGAGAGAGAGAGAGAGAGAGAGAGAGAGGTGTGTGAATGGAATCATCGTGCGTGCGCATATATGGCACAGTGACTGTGAGTGACATCTCTCTCATGTGGATATACACGGCTTGGAAAGCTGTGGATCTACAAGCTCCAAGTGTTGCGTCCACATGCAGCGCGTTGTGAGCTTGCAGATCGTCGGTGCCCCAGCCGGGCCAGCCCACTCACCATGAATCCAAGCAGAGGTCCTCACGTATAGGTAAAACACTGCCAGTGCTCAGCGCAATGTAGCCTACACCCTCATTGGGTGTACAAGTCATGTTTTTAATATGCCTTTATCAAAATAATGATATAGAGAGATGTAGTGCCCAAGCCCTGTTAGCCATGCAGCCTATGATCTGTGGTGCGCTTGCTAGGCCTATACACTCTCAATTAGGGATTTTCCCATTATTATGTCTTGTCTTTAAACTCAAATTTAATCTCTCAACTCAAGACAGATTCAGAGCTCTGCAGTAAATTAAAAAGTAACCTCGTTACCTCAGGCTTTCCACCTCATTTCAAAAGACAAAACAGCAGAGGGCGCTGTTTTTCTTTTTGCCGATGCCTGGGTTCTCTACATAATATATCAGTTCCCTTAGCTGTATGACATTTCATTTGGATGTATACACTAATTTAACAGAAGTTTTCAATATTGTATTAACAATTGCAAATTAACGTGTCACTGTGACTAGTACTGACTCTAGAAGATAGAAACAGCTTGACTTTGACCTTATTTAAGTTTGTCAGGCAAATAATGAGACGTCTATACCGCTGGGGTCTTTTTTATAACAACAACATGGCAGCCTTCTGTAGAGGCAGACACCGGTGGAAAGGGACTAATTCTTGTTTTCACTTTTTAACAAGGACATTGACAGGTAACATTATGTATTAAAATGTCAAGTTTTGCTTTAACTTATATACGCGCAATTATAAAGGACATTTGCTCGTTTATTGAGGTAATGTTAAGTATGTAAGCTAAGGCTGAGCCTGTTATCAAATCCATAGAGATGTGTTATGACACAAACTCGTGTGTGTAGGCTAATAATATATGAACAAATATATCTTACGTGTTATATGGACATATACATGGTCACATATTGGGGCTAGGCACCAAAGTGATGTAGCCTACTTCTTGTAGAAGTAAGGAACCTTAATGGTAAAAGCAAGGACAAGGTTGTTAATGTGGAAGCAGAAGTTGAAGTGATCCCGACCTGGCTATGGACCAGAGCTAATAGTAAAACACTACATTCTCTCAAACTTTCTTACCCGGGTATACAGATTAATTATTATATTTTCAACGGGTTCCTTGAACTTCCTTCCTATAATTGGTCAATGAATCACTCAATATGTCATCATACAGGGAAATATGACTTCGACTTAGTCGTTATTGGTGGTGGCTCAGGAGGGCTTGCCTGTTCCAAAGAAGGTGAGTTTATTATCTTTGTCCAGCTTTGTTCATTTTACAAAATTGTTCAGTCTCATATGTTGTCAAGAAGTCTGATGTCTAACTTTCACTCTTATTTATATTTTAGTGCTGTACATGCATCAGCCATTTTTGAGAGCCCATGCTATATTCAGCTATAGTGTGGATTTTCGTCTTATACAAACATTAAATTCCTATTGACAATGAATGGAGAATGTATGTCATATGTGGACGAGCAAATTGGCTTTTTTTGTCCTACACAAAATTCCCATTGACAATGAATAGATGATGTACTGTACAATGATAAGAGCGCCCCTCAATTCATATTGTCTCTATTCTATCTAAGTATTCAGTGTACCTGAAATTGACAGATATATCAAAACCTTGGCAGTCTTAACTTTATCATAGTATATTATATCTGTGATGGTGCCACCATTTGCAAGAGCTGTGCTTAAAGAACTTAAAAATCAAAAACAAAAGTATGGTTACATTACAGTACTCTGCTGACACAAGACACTGTATTTTGCTTCCATGTTTCCAGCTGCACAGTTGGGACAACAAGTTGCCGTTTTAGATTATGTGGAGCCATCTGTGAAAGGTAAAAGAACCTGTCCCTGCATTAAATCCACACTGCTGTATCTTCTAGTTTATATAAATATATTTCCCTTTTGCCTTATGCATTTTGCATATATGTTTTCCCCTTTTTTACTGTCTTTATATGATGATTTCCTGTTTGTTTTTAAGTTTTTATAAAAGTGTATATTTGTATGTCGTTAAATGTACTGATGAATTGAAAATGGTGGACCCTATTGTAAACAAGTTTTAGTGTGCTTTATCATGGTTTTGTCCACAAAATAACAGTTTTTGTATTGACTGATTTACATACTACAGTCTACATACTGTGAAATAAAAAATTCAATCAATCAATCAACCAACCAACCAACGAATTTCAAAGCCTCTCATTGTGGACTAGTAATAACTAGTGATATACATTTTCTCCAGGTACTAAGTGGGGTCTTGGTGGGACATGTGTCAACGTTGGCTGTATTCCTAAGAAGCTCATGCACCAGGCTGCTCTGCTTGGATCAGCAGTCAAAGATGCTAAGAAGTATGGCTGGCAGATACCTGGTCCAATCTCCCATGACTGGTAAGTCTTTGGTGACCTTCACACCAGAAAGCTTTACTGCCATTAAAACGAATCTTGCTGCACATTGTCGGAAGGTGTGCTTCGTTTGGCAGATGTGAAGCATCATTCGAATCCTAATGCGCATCAAAGAACCGCATTCTACTCCGACCAAAAACGGGGGTTTCGCTTCACTTCCAATCGCACTTGATTACGATTCTGTGCAGGTGTGAATGCAATCCGCAGCAAATAAAGGAAATGAAGCAAACAATGTGGTGGGTGAGGAGCTAAACACAGTTGGAGACGGAGAAGGCATATTTTACGCAGCGCAAAGATGTCCCGTTACCGTGGATAGACGTGGTCGAATGAGGAGACCGAAGCCCATGGTCGAAATGAGGATGAGACGAGTATTAATCAATTGCTTAAGGAAACACATAAAAACAATGCAGTGTAGCCTACAGAATATTTTGTCCGTCTGTCTGTGCGTGCCGTAAACATGGAGTGCTGTCACTGTGTGGGGACTTAGGCCAGGGACTTTCTCTGTCTGTGCGCTCTATGCCCAGAGAGAGAGGGAGAGAGAGTGAGAGAGTCCCCCCGACGGCACAAAACATGCACGTTATGAGTATAATTTTAACACCATAGATTTCACTGTGTAGGGTGTAGGCTATAGTTTATGAATTGAACACATTGATAAATTTCCCTGCTGCGTTTCCTTGCTGCGCTTGACGCAGCCAGTGTGAAGGCAAACCGCAGCAAATTAAATATGCAAGAATCCCAACTTCTCCGCTCATTGTCTCCACCAGGCCGAAGGCATGTGGGGAGAGTATGTTTTGCACTCCGTCCGTCCGTCCGTGTGTGTGTCCGTCCGTCCGTCCGTCCGTCCGTCCGTTAGCAGCTAATCTCGGCCACCGTTAACCCGGTCGATGCCACATTTTGCACACACACTCCCTGGATGCCAACGATGAACCTCTGCCCCAAACTTTCCAGAACGGCCTGTTATAGCGCCACCAGGAGGCCGCTTTGTGCAAAACAAGTTTTTGCACAGTACACCTACAGATTTTGTCCAAACATCACGCAAATTGGTACACAGTCTCTCTACAGCCATTCAACGAAACCGCTCTTTCAGATTTCTCACACTCCATCCTGATTGGTTAAGATTGGCTTCCAAAGTTCACAGGAGTGCTCAGTTTCAAACAAAATGCTGCAAATCATGAACACATCGCGTGAAATTGTGCACCCACATTCCCACTAGGCCGAGGACAAAATGCCACATGAACAATTTCAACTCAGCCTCAAGGTGGCGCTATAACTGGCCAAAAAGTGTTTTTACCTCTAACTGCACGGATCTGTGGATAACTTTGTATGCCAACTCCCTAGAGGCCAAGGAAAAATCTTTGTCTGGAATTTTTCACATCTGCTCTTTAGAGCGCCACCAGGAGGCCGACATATGTAAAACACATTTTCTATTATTACTCCTTCAGATTTTATCCAAATTTCACGCAAATCGGTACACATCATCTCCATAGTCATGTGATCAAGACAGGTTTGTTTGATTTCTCATATTCCATCCTGATTGGCCACGATTGGCTCCTACAGTTTTCAGGAGTAGCAAATGGCCACAACTCTTCAACGCAGCGTCCGATTGCGATGAAACTGTGCATGCATATTCCCACTAGGCTGAGGAAGAATCCTGGTGGAGACCTGTGCCGATTGTTTAGAATCTGATCTCAGGTCCCGAAGTGTGTTTCCTCGTATACATCGACGTCCTATACGCGCTATATGTTGACGATTTTGAATTTGAAATCCTGAAAAAAAAACAGGAACAATTTTTCTTTGTTTTGGACATGTGAGGTTTCAGGCTGACAGACACAGAGACGATATTTACTCAAGTATACTTGAGTAAATATCTAATTAGGCTACCATTTTGAGGTATAGCCTTTGTGTTTGCTTTACTTTAGTACTTCCATTTTGGTTCCCACATCGAGATTTAAAGGTTTTATGACATTCATTGTCTCCACCAGGCCGAAGGCATGGGGAGAGAGTATGTTTTGCACTCCGTCCGTCCGTCCGTGTGTGTGTGTGTGTGTGTGTGTGTGTGTGTGTGTGTGTGTGTGTGTGTGTGTCCGTCCGTTAGCAGCTAATCTCGGCCACCGTTAACCCGGTCGATGCCAAATTTTGCACACACACTCCCTGGATGCCAACGATGAACCTCTGCCCCAAACTTTCCAGAACGGCCTGTTATAGCGCCACCAGGAGGCCGCTTTGTGCAAAACAAGTTTTTGCACAGCACACCTACAGATTTTGTCCAAACATCACGCAAATTGGTACACAGTCTCTCTAGAGCCATTCAACCAAACCAGTCTTTCAGATTTCTCAGACTCCATCCTGATTGGCTTCCAAAGTTCACAGGAGTGCTCAGTTTCAAACAAAATGCTGCAAATCATGAACACATCGCGTGATTTCCGTGAAATTGTGCACCCACATTCCCACTAGGCCGAGGACAAAATGCCACATGAACAATTTCAACTCAGCCTCAAGGTGGCGCTATAACTGGCCGAAAAGTGTTTTTACCTCTAACTGCACGGATCTGTGGATAACCTGGTGGAGACCTGTGCCCAGAAGGGCACTTTTTCTAGTTTAATTTAATTTATAAGCGATTTTGGGATTATCTTTGTAGATTGAAAAAATATTGGGGGTCCTTTGCTCTTGGCATGAAAATGTTTGAGAACCACTGCTCTAAAACAATATTAGACAAAGTTTGAGCCACAAACACATTGCTCTCTCTCTTCTCCTTTTGTATAAATTAAATAGGCCTATTCATGATTCTGCTTATAGAGAAGTAGCCTATGTTAGTTTGTTTTATGGAAACAGTTGTTTGTGTTGAATGTGCTAATTGCACAGAATTATTCAAGAGAGAAAATGGGCAAGCCATAAAATAATGCACATTGCACTTGTCTTTTCATACGTGGAAAAAAGGTAAATAAAAAAAGTAACATTCAATGTTGTCAAACCTGATCGGAGCATCTCTACAATACAGCGTTTTCTTTCAGTTCATCATTGAATTTAGAGCAAAAAAGGTTTTGCGATTAATTGCGATTAATCGCGCGATTAACTACACAAATCATGCGATTAATCGCGATTAAAAATTTTAATCGCCTGACAGCACTAATATATATATATATATAGGCCTACAGCTTTTGTACCCCAAAAAATGACGTCATCTTGTCCCCCACGCCACACGTCTCATATTTTGCCATCGACAATGAAAGGAGAAATTAGGTCAAATGTCCGCCAAATATAAAGTTGTGCAACAGGCATTCTGATTGGCCAGTATGGTGCATGATGATGTACGGTGATAAGAGCGCCCCCTCCCTTCACACGGGTGAAGAAACAGGACCGACCGCTGGCCAACAACCAACTCTAAATAACAACACTGGCTCTCTTCTCATCTTTGCATTGACATTGTGCTAATGATTCTGATTCTGCATCCTTAACCCATTCTGACCTGAGATCAGATTCATACGAGGTTTCCACTGGACACACACACTGGTCTGATGAACCCATTCTGACCTGAGATCAGATTCATACGAGGTTTCCACTGGACACACACACACTGGTCTGATTAACCCATTCTGACCTGAGATCAGATTCATACGAGGTTTCCACTGGACACACACACTGGTCTGATTAACCCATTCTGACCTGAGATCAGATTCATACGAGGTTTCCACTGGACACACACTGGTCTGATGAATTAACCCATTCTGACCTGAGATCAGATCCATACGAGGTTTCCACTGGACACACACACACTGGTCTGATTAACCCATTCTGACCTGAGATCAGATCCATACGAGGTTTCCACTGGACACACACACACTGGTCTGATGAACCCATTCTGACCTGAGATCAGATTCATACGAGGTTTCCACTGGACACACACTGGTCTGATGAACCCATTCTGACCTGAGATCAGATTCTAAAAATGTCAGTCGTTCTTCGATTTAAAGAAAATAGCAGACCTACAAGCTCGTAGCACGCCACCAAGTGGCGCGCTACGAGTGTAGGTCTGCTATTTTTCAATAGCTAAAGCATAACATGATGCTAACACCAAAATGGGTTCCCGTTCAAAATGGGTTAATACATTACAGGGGCACTGTTAAAGGGTGACGTAACAATTACATCATCAACATGTCATCATTACGTCATCTCCTTGTCTATATTAACTACTGCAGGGGAGCATTTCCTTCCTGCATTGTAATTTGTGCAGAAATGGCCAGAAGGATCTTTCGAGTTAATTGGCAGTTTAGTAGAAGAAAACCCCGTGCCATCTTTCTAAGTGCTTCATTGGCGACCATCCTTTTGACTGCTTTCCTGCTTTACGAGTCGGGGCCACGTCACGGAGTACCAGGAGAATACCCTCCGCCGATGATGCCTGAGGAGTCCCTGCCGTACCCTCCACCGATGATGCCTGAGGAGTCCCTGCCGGTCTGCTCGGCTCTCATCCGCGGAGAGCTTGTGGGAAAGGAAGACGAGATTGCTCAACTTCTACCACCTCAGCAGAGGCTGTCGGAGGAGTTTTATCGTAGCGCGACAAAGGACTGCCAAGCATACAAGGTCACGAGAGGCTTCACCGCCGCGCCACTCAGCGCAGAGGAGCGAGACTTCCCCATCGCCTACTCCATGTCGATTCACGGCGACGTGGAGATGTTTGAGCGTCTCCTGCGCGCCGTGTACCACCCGCAGAACGTCTACTGTGTGCACGTGGACAGGAAGTCGGCGGAGGCGTTCCAGGAAGCCGTGACGGCGATCGTGTCCTGTTTCCCCAACGTGTTCGTCGCCAGCAAACTAGAGAGCGTGTCCTGGGGAACGTGGTCCATCGCACAGGCCCAGTTAAACTGCATGGACGACCTGCTGAAGTCACCCGTCCAGTGGAAGTATCTGCTCAACACGTGCGGCACGGACCTCCCCATCAAGACCAACGCGGAAATGGTCCAGGCGATGAAGGTGCTCAACGGGCAGAACAGTTTGGAGTCCCACGACGTGCCGGACAGAAAGAAGGCCCGCTGGCAGTACCATCACGAAGTCAACAATGACAACGATTACATCAATACCATCACCAATACGGGAATCAGGAAGACACCCCCACCAATCCCTATGTTCACAGGCAGCAGTTACTTTGTGGTCACCAGAGAATTTGTGAAACACGTGCTGGAGGACAAACAGGCTCAGGACTTCATGGAGTGGAGCAAGGACACGTTTGCCCCAGAAGAACAACTTTGGGCCAGTCTGAACAGGCTGAGCTCCGTGCCCGGGTCGGAGCCGGCCAACCCAAAGTACGACCGCTCTGACATGACCGCCATCGCTCGCCTGCAGCACTGGGGCAATCATGAGGGTGATGTACCCGCCCCGTACCCTCCATGCCAGGGGACACTCAGAAGAGAAGTGTGTGTGTACGGGAGCGGCGACCTCCGCTGGTTGTTTCAACCCCTGCACCACCAGCTCATGGCGAACAAGTTTGATCCACAGGTGGACGACACTGCCATTAGATGTGTCGAGGCAATTATCCGTTTCAAAGCGTTGAATGCTAGTGGTGGCCCGTCCATAGGGGGCGCTGGTTCCCCCCTATGGTTTAATTCACTTGCATAATGGAACAAGACAAGGAAAAAGAAAAGAAAAGCTGGTGATAACTAAGAACTTATAAATACTTTGTGTTGAGATGAGAAGGTTGGTCCCATTGGAAACCTGAGGTGGTCAAATGGTATCTCTATCTTTGGTCTATATTGAGCACGCCAGTCTCACCGCCACACCGGTGTTTCAGCCAGCAATGACACAGGTCTCATAGGGGTAATGAAACAATGGCTACGTTTACATGAAGGGTGATCATTCCGAATAAATACTTCCGAATAAAATACATCCGATGTAATGTTTTTTGCCGCGAGTTTACATGGGAAATGGTCATTCCGAATGAGTGTTTATATGGAGAAGTGATAAAAGACATGATACATGTTAATTCACGTGAAACTACGCCATCTGTTGGACACATAAAATATAGGCAGTTCATTCATTGTGACTTTCAGACGAAAGACGACACTTTGAAATCCCATCATTTCATTCCGCAGTAGTTTTGAGGCTGCTGCTTGGATAGGGACACATACATATTATGTTTACCGTCTTTTTTTCCCTGCTGCGGCTCCCCTTCTCCGTTGGGAAGGTGATCATCTCGTTTTTATGTGTAGCCTACTTTATTATCTACAGCACGGCCAGGGCACGCAACACACTGATTATTATTGTATCGGGTCGCTCGTTATTTTTGAGAGAGAGAGAGAGAGAGTGAGAAAGAGACCGTTTGAACACACACACACACACACACACACACACACACACACACACACACACACAAAATGCACGAAATAACGCGCTCTATGTGCAAACTCCTCGGCGCGCCTTGGATATGAGGCTTATGAGCGCCTTGGAGTTGGAGCGCAATGGAAATGAGCATGCTCAGAAAGACCAGAATTAATTTACATCCGAAGCAGTGTATACATGAGTCCAATTTTCTTTCAATCGCATTGAACATCGGAGTAATCCGGCCAGTGACATCGGAATGGTTTTTAGATCGCATCAAGCGTTTTCATTCGGATGTAAGTTTTTGTAGGTGTTTACATAACAACGTTTAATAGGATTGAACTTCTATTCGGAATGAAAAGGGGATTTAACTGCTCATGTAAACGTAGCCAATGACACAGGTCTCATAGGGGTAATGAAACATTGGCTACGTTTACATGAGCAGTTAAATCCCCTTTTCATTCCGAATAGAAGTTCAATCCTATTAAACGTTGTTATGTAAACACCTACAAAAACTTACATCCGAATGAAAACGCTCGATCCGATCTAAAAACCATTCCGATGTCACTGGCCGGATTACTCCGATGTTCAATGCGATTGAAAGAAAATTGGACTCATGTATACACTGCTTCGGATGTAAATTCATTCTGGTCTTTCTGAGCATGCTCATTTCCATTGCGCTCCAACTCCAAGGCGCTCATAAGCCTCATATCCAAGGCGCGCCGAGGAGTTTGCACATAGAGCGCGTTATTTCGTGCATTTTGTGTGTGTGTGTGTGTGTGTGTGTGTGTGTGTGTGTGTGTGTGTGTGTTCAACGGTCTCTCTCTCACACTCTCTCTCTCTCAAAAATAACGAGCGACCCGATAATAATCAGTGTGTTGCGTGCCCTGGCCGTGCTGTAGATAATAAAGTAGGCTACACATAAAAACGAGATGATCACCTTCCCAGCGGAGAAGGGGAGCAGGTGGGGAAAAAAAGACGGTAAACATAATATGTCCGTCCCTATCCAAGCAGCAGCCTCAAAACTACTGCGGAATGAAATGATGGGATTTCAAAGTGTCGTCTTTCGTCTGAAAGTCACAATGAATGAACTGCCTATATTTTATGTGTCCAACAGATGGCGTAGTTTCACGTGAATTAACATGTATCATGTCTTCTATCACTTCTCCATATAAACACTCATTCGGAATGACCATTTCCCATGTAAACTCGCGGCAAAAAACATTACATCGGATGTATTTTATTCGGAAGTATTTATTCGGAATGATCACCCTTCATGTAAACGTAGCCATTGACACAGGTCTCATAGGGGTAATTAAACAATGACACAGGTCTCATAGGGGTAATGAAACATTGACACAGGTCTCATAGGGGTAATGAAACAATGACACAGGTCTCATAGGGGTAATGAAACATTGACACAGGTCTCATAGGGGTAATGAAACAATGACACAGGTCTCATAGGGGTAATGAAACAATGACACAGGTCTCATAGGGGTAATGAAACAATGACACATGTCTCATAGGGGTAATGAAACAATGACACAGGTCTCATAGGGGTAATGAAACAATGACACAGGTCTCATAGGGGTAATGAAACAATTACACAGGTCTCATAGGGGTAATGAAACAATTACACAGGTCTCATAGGGGTAATGAAACAATGACACAGGTCTCATAGGGGTAATGAAACAATGACACAGGTCTCATAGGGGTAATGAAACATTGACACAGGTCTCATAGGGGTAATTAAGTACAATTGTGAGGTATTTGTACTTTACTTGAGTAAAAGTACTTTTAAGAGTGATGGAAAACGTATTGGAATGTCCTTTCCTTCTTTACACAACCCAGTCTCTCTCTCTCTCTCTTTCCCTCCCTCCCTCTCTCTCCCCCCCCTCTCTCTCCCTCTCTGACTGGCTGAATGTCTCTCTCTCACTCTGGACACACCTAAGCTTCCATGCAAGGCCAGAAGAAGCTGTCTGCCGGCATCTCTTCCGGGTTTTTAGACAGCTGGTGGATGGAAATGAAGCTCCACCCACGCGGCAGAATGCTGCTGGGGCAAGCTTTTCCAGGAATCTGGCCGACACGGCATTCTGCCGCGTGGGTGGAGCTTCATTTCCATCCGCCAGCTGTCTAAAAACATGGAAAAGACACGGCAGACAGCTTATTTTGTCTGGCATGGAATCTTAGGTGTGTTTACACTGTCTCTGTCTCTCTCTCTGTCCACCACTACCATCTGGTGGCAGTACAAGTGAACAGGTGGATTGAAACCGAAGGTTCCACATAGTTCTGAGTTACAATTAAATACAAATACATAAATAAATTAGGGCTGGGACTCGGTAAAACATATTTTGGTATGCAAGTGAATCAATGAGGGGGGCACTAGCCCCTATAAGCTTTTGTCCCCACAAGTCTCAAGATTTTCCATTGACAATGAACAGAGAAATTAGGTCAAAATGTGATCACTTGGTCTTGCTAAAAGTCTGCCCAAAGGAATAGACCTTGAGCCTGACTATACCACAGCACCGTGCAAGTGATGATATCCTCCTTTCAGCTGGACTGTCCAGTGATTGAAACGTCTGAAATACCTGCACCTATACACAAATAAATGCTACTAACATCCAGAAGTTAAATGTCAAGTTCCTAAATGGTGTTTTGGTTATAGGACAGATCGTTTTAAAAGGACGATTTTGTGATGTCATTGCATGGTGACATCATTATTTAGAATAGCTAACGATGACGATACTCAAACTGAACGGCTGTTTGGCATAAACTAACATTGAAGATAAAAGTGAGGGTATAGCAACGTGAAGACGCCAAAAGTGATTGGCCAGAATGACATTGTGATGATTTGATTGGCTGAGCATGGAATGTGATGTATGATGAGGTATGATAAGAGCGCCACTCACTTCACTTGAGTGTGATTTTTAATATCAATTTCTAGCATAAAACTTAGGTCTTAGGGTATACTCAAAATGTCCAGGTTCACATTATGGCAAGTGGACTATCCTCCATAGACCTGGCCAGTGGCCACTTGTTCGCATTGAGTCTACTAATAAATTGCTGTACAAGTTCCAATCTGGTTTCAGAACATCCCACTCCACTGACACATGCCTCCTCTATTTGAGCGACCACATCAAACACGAGGTGGATGCTGGACAATACTGCGGCATGGTCATGCTGGACCTCCAAAAGGCTTTTGACACCATGAACCACTCCATACTGGTTAACAAGCTTAAAGCTATTGGTTTTGATAGCACATCAGCGAGCTGGATGCAATCCTACCTGGAGGGGAGAGAACAGATGGTGGAGGTGAACGGAACACTGTCCCCCCCCCCCCTCCCAGTGAGCTGTGGTGTCCCACAAGGAAGCATACTAGGGTCTTTACTGTTCCTAATATATGTTAACAACATGACATCAGCTTGTGACTGCAACTTGTTCCTGTTCGCAGATGACTCAGCACTGCTGGTCTCGGACAGGAACAAACTGCAGGTTGAAAAGACCCTCAGCTCTGAACAGGGTAGAATCTGCACCTGGCTCGCTGATAACAAACTATCCTTACACCTGGGAAAAACTGAATCCATTCTCTTCGGATCAAATAGTAATCTCAGCAAGGCAGATGGCTTCTTGGTTAGAGTGGGTGACAATATTATCAAACGAATAGATGAAATTACCTACCTAGGTTCCATCCTGGAGGCCAATCTTTCCGGTGATAAAATGGCCACCAACGTAATCAAAAAAGTCAATCAAAGAACAAGATTCCTTTACAGGTTCTCCTCACTGGTCAACAAAAACACCTTGAAGACCTTAACAGGAGTCCTCGTACAAGGTTTCTTTGACTATGCATCCACCTCTTGGTACCACAGCACCTCAAAGGCCCTTAAAACAAGGCTCCAGACGCCTCACCCCCCGAACCCACCTCACCCCTGCCCACTTTGACAGGCTGGGATGGCTTAGGGTCGACGACAGAGTACAGCATCTTGCAATGGGTCTGGTCCACAAGATTCGATACACCACCAAGATACCCATGTACCTGTCTAAATACTTCCTTAATGTAAACGAAGTCCACACCCACAACACCAGAGGGAGTGCAACAAACCATGTACAACCCAGATTTGGCACAAACAAGGGACTAAATTATTTTCGCTCCTATGCCACCAAAATGTGGAACGCCCTACCAACAGTCATTAAGACGTGAATCCCTTGACTCCTTCAAAACTGCTCTCAAAGGGCAATGGCTGCAATTCGAAACTGGCCTCTGTAAAATCTGAATCCCCCCCCACCGCCCCCCCCCCCCTTTTCCCCTCACTGTATATGTATCTTTTCCCTTTTTGCTTCCTATATGATGAATTCCTGTTCTGTTCTTTAACTACATAGAAGTGTCTATTTGTATGTCTCTAAATGTTTTGATGAATTGAACAATGTGGACCCTGTTGTAAACAATTGTAATGCTTAATTGGGTCGTCCACTCACAGTTAAGTCTTTGTATTGAGTTTGTGCTTGAAATGTACTGTAATTCTACAAACTGTTAATAAATATTTCAATCAATCAATCAAAAAGTCTACCAAAGTATTAGGTGAGAATCTGACCTTTATCTCATGTCAAGAATTAGGCAACTAATTGGCAATTGCTAATTGCAATTGGTATTGCTTTATTTCCTTTTAATTGTATGCATCTCATCATAGTTTACTTTATGCAGTTTCCCTTATGACAAGTTTAATTTGTAATGAAACTGATTGCCCAGCAATCAAACCAACACACTAAATGACTAGTGCAATACCACCATCTAGTGGTAGAAACGATGAAGGACATAAAAAACAAACCATCCATTCATTCATTCATCCATCCAACCAACCAACCATGAACCATCCATTCAATTATCTTTTTGGTTTAATAGAAACCTGGCAGTAGTCTTACTTTTCAGCACCAGAGTTGGAGGACAATTGGTTGAATTATTCTAATTCTGTTTTCTTCTTCTTTATTCCCTCCCCAATTTAGTTGTTGCCGATTCCCCCCATGTTTGTATAGTCCCTGTCACTGCCAAGTGCCAACCCCTACTTTTTACTAGTCTAGAGAGGATGCAGCCAACCACATGTTTCCTCTGATAAACATGGAGTCTTTTCACTTGCTGTCTGTAAGGAGTTTCACCGGTAGGGCGTAATGCACGTGGAGGAACATGCTATGCCTCACAGTTCTGCTCCCAGCTGAACTATAACCAACCTATAGATTGGTAGTTGATATTGCAGCGACATCGTCCTCCCCTACCCTGCCTCTCGATCGTGAACGCGACCAACTGTGTTAGTGTGTTCATTGGAATGCCCGGCCAAAGGCACCACAGAGGAATCAAACTGGGGCTGCTCAAATATTGTCTTGGCATGTTTCAATATCATTCAGCCCAAAATCAAACTCACCTGTATGCCAACCGGACACCCTACTGGATGGATTTTAGACATAGGGTAATCTTTGTTATTTGGTATTGGTGACTAAGTTGTTATGTGTTTTTCAGGGCAACCATGGCAGAAGCTGTCCAAAATCACGTGAGGTCCCTAAACTGGGGTCACCGTGTTCAACTCAAGGACAAGTGAGCAACCCCAACATCCATCTTCTTATTACAGTGCTATATGTGAAGATTGTTGTACATCTGCACTCGTTGAATACCAAGTCCAGGGATACGAAAGTAGTTCAATGTGAGGATGTGTTTATTTGGCTCATTGTCTCGGTATGAGACGTTGCCAAAGGGTTTGCAGCCTGTCTGTTAGTACACAGACTGAGGACCCAGCTGAATGACAGACAGGTGAGGACTGTATGATGACTGAATGACTGGCCAGAGGGCAAACAGGTGCTGTTAACTTTTATTTGAATGGGCCTGTGCTTACTCAACAGGGCTCGCTCGCTATGCAGTGGGATTCCTAATTGACATTCATCAGAAATGATTACAGCATCTGAAACTTGTTTCTGTTTTGGGAAGTGAAATGTACCATCATGACCAATAGAGGAACAACACATGCAATAATCAAGATGCCTTTCATTTGCATCCGCAATGATATGATTACAAAATATGAGCCTTGCTTAGCTGCAGGGCTGCAACCATTGATTATCTTCTTGGCGGTTATTTGTTATTTATTTGACTTTCGATGAATCATCGATAAGCGCATTTAAGTATATATCAAGAATTCAATCACTTAAGCCCTATTTTATACTTTGTTGCACAATGCTGTAGTGCAAAAATAGTTAAAATGGCAGATCTACAAGCTCACTGAGCACTCTGAGCTGTTATTTTGACTATTTAAATTATTATTATTATTTAATTGATTATTAACTAGTTATTTTATTTTATTGTCAATTAACTGTCACAGCCCTACTTAGCTGAAATATTGGAGCTGTTTGTCTATTGTTTTCCACAGAAAGGTGAAGTACCTGAACGTCAAAGGGAGCCTTGTGGATGAACACACAGTTAAAGGACTGAGCAGAGCAGGGAAAGAGGTTGGTTCTTCACATAAAGCTTTTTCTCTTTTTGCATTTATTTGATAATGATAATGAATTTATTTATATAGCGCATTTCTAGACATGGTCACAAACAGGATAAAATACAACAACATAAAAATTACAGGGTAAAAGACAACAACAACATAACAGACATAATGGACTGTACAACAAGATCAGTAAATAAAACGGCAGGCACAAATTAAAAGCATTACAAATATAATCAATAAAATAAAGTATGCAAAGGGAATTTAAGAGAAGGCCTTAACGTAAATGTGGGTTTTCAGAAGAGATTTAAAACATGACACAGATTTTGCAAGTCTTAAATGAACAGGTAGGGCGTTCCGAAGCTTGGGAGACCAGATTATTTAACCAGGTTGTTCGCAGTGAGAGAAAAATCTATAGGCAAAAACAAGATCATAACTTACTGTCAGTGCTCTAATACAGTACATTGCTGTTTTATAATTGTGCAAATAAAATAAACTATGGTAGACAATTATCCTGCCATCGCTGATATTGGAGGTAGTTGCAACTCCTTGCTGTTTGTTTTGTTTTGTAAATGAGTGGTTGAGCACAGTTAAATCATGAATGCTTTTCCTGGGACAAGTTTATAGTGCATACTACACTGCAAAATGCCCTTACCATTGAATCCCTGTTTCGATATGATACTGGCTGGGTGGACAATATGCTGTACAGCAGGGTTCCCCGTGAATCCTTAACCCATTCTGACATGAGATCAGATTCATACGAGGTTTCCGTCGGACACACTCGCCACTCGGTGGCGCGATATGAGCTTGTAGATCTGCTATTTTTAAATAGCTAAAGCATAACATGATGCTGACACCAAAATGGGTGCCCGGTCAGAATGGGTTAAAGGTCTTAAAATGTCTCAAAATTAATTTCAGAAATTCAAGGCCTGAAGAGTTGTTTTACCCAATTGTTTATTTCCTGACTTCGGCAGGTACGGAAGCCCATTATGGCAAATGCAAAACGACAATTAGGGTATACACTCTGCCTTGGTAGGTGGCAGTATGCTTTGTGTGGCTTTGACCATTTAAAAAAAAGTAGTAGCTTCCGATTGATTGTAAAATCTGCATTCACCATATTAATTAATTAATGTAAAGAAATAAAACAATGCAGTTAAAGTATAGTGGTAAAAATCAGGACCCAGCTTGATAAGCAAAATTAACAAGCCCTATTCCTAGCCGTGTCGATTCTTTATTTTATTTTATTTTTTACTTTTAGAGGTATGAAAAGGGTCTTGAAAGTAACTAGATTACTCTACCCTATTGACTTTCCTCTCTCTCCAATAAAGCTTTCAAAGGCTTAAAAATACCCCAAAATATAACTTGACTAAATGTGCCCAATGACTTTCATGCTGAGATTCCTTCCACTTTTCCTGCAGGTGATCCTGACTGCAAAGAACATTGTGATTGCAGCCGGTGGACGGCCTAAATACCCCACAGATGCAAGTATCTTTCTCATTGACAAGTGGCTATCAAGACAAGTTGTTTCGCCCCGGGACCCAAATTTCACCTTGTCCATGAAATCAGGACAAAAGGATTAAAATAACACAATATTCCTCTCATTGAATTGTTTTAGTTTCCAACTAACTCTGTAGCTATTTGGGAATGTACCCTAGCCCTGATGGGGTTTTACAGAACTCCTTTGACTGAACTACAAATTTTTCATCATGACTGATAACAAACCCTACAAAGTATCCTAGCCCCATGTCTGTCCCCATGACAGTGAAACAGGGAAATGACAAACGTCTTAATGCAGCCACGTGTACCAATTCTGTGCTTAACCATTTAATTATATAACTTGTTGACTGGGGTCCCCCAGGGGTCTGTCCTTGGCACCCTAATTTTCTCCCTCTACACCTAAGCTCTTCACCAAAAATGGCAGATCTACAAGCTCACAATGCTTTTCCCGGATTAATTCACTGTATTTTGTTCCACGTATTGGTTGTGTACACTATTCCAATGAGTTGTGCCTGTGTTTGTGACAAATGTCCTGTTTTTATACCAATATATATATTTTTATATATCAGTATTTCCAACTAATCTCTTACTTTATTTTAGTGATACAAAAATAAATACGTTTGCTGAGGTAGCCTATTTACAGTTGCACACATTATATAAATACAAAGCTTATTGTTAACATGATCTCTTATCTCTCCCACGGCCAAGATCCCTGGAGCCATGGAGCATGGCATCACCAGCGATGACATATTCTGGCTGAAGGAGTCGCCTGGAAAAACGTGAGTATCATGTTTCCTGAAAATGACGGATGCTTTTATTGAGTGTTTATACTTGCAGTATATTGCTTGACTATGGGTGGTCCCAGTGGTAATGCAACCTTTAATGCTGGTACAGTAGTGGTAATGCTATGTTCTATCCATTGATATACTGTATCAGCAAAGTTTTAACACCTGTTTTACACAGGAACTTTAACTCCCTACTCCATTAATGAACCCATCACGCTACACAGCGAATGGAATTCACTGAGCTACCTAGACTGCGTGCACGACATGTAGCACTATAATAATTCAGCGGTTGACGTGTTGTTTGTTTTGCTGTCTTCCTGTCATGCTCTCGTCGCCTCATGAGTCAGATTAGCAGAGAGCATCCTGACCTTTTTACAGTACCAACCCCTTTAATCCAGCCATTTACATCCTGTCATCACGTCATTAATTGGTCTTCCCTCGATGTTTCCTTTTGGCACAGCACCGAGTCCGACACAGTCACTAGTGGCTGCGGTTACATCTGGGCAATGCGGGCGCTGTGTTCCCTGGTGACTGATATGGGGAAATGAACAGTCTGATATACAGACATCAGATGAATCTACTACCTTGTGTGTTTTTAGTCCCGTTAGCAGCCGGGCTCTAAGGATGACAAGGTCAGTCCGCCTCTGTCCAACACTTGGGTCCCAGCCCCACACAAGATATCTCAAACTACTGGCTGGATTGCAATGGGATTTGCTGCGCAAAATCTGCAAATCACCTTCCCATAACAGAGTGGTTTTCACACACACCCAAATTCACTTTAATTAGACCCAATTTGGACCCAATTTCAAACTACAATAGATGTGTTTTGGTATCACAGTTTAATCAATTCTGTTTAGAAAGAAAGACAAGCTGGTGGCAGCTGTTGCTAGGTTACAGGTATGGTGAACAAAGCGGATCCCCTCACATGGTATATAATGAGATAGTGGTAGTAGGTAGTCATTATAATTACTCTCAGACACTATGGTGGTGGCAGTGGCTCAGGGGTAGAGTGGCCGGATGGGAACCACAAGGTTCCCAGTTCGAACCTGGGCTCCCCCAGAGTTAGTGTCGAAGTGTCCTTGAGCAAGACTCTGAACCCCTAATTGCTCCAGATGTGCAGGTTGGTGCCTTGCATTGTTTCGTCTCCTGTCGGTTTGTGAATGGGTGAATGTGCATTCATCTATGTAAAGGCGCTATATAAATGCACCATTTATGGTGTATAGTCACTCATAAAGTTTTTGTATTGTAATAATTTGAATAAATAAATGTAATTAATTCAAAGTTAATTAAATTATAGTGCAATTAAACTAATGCCCAATAGGAAGAGGTCCCATGGTAATAATAAATAATGTTTCTGGCAGGTAGTAGGATTAGGGAGGGTTAGGGTGGACCCAGGCCCGGGCCGCTAATATTGTATTCATAGGCGACCATTTCCAAGGGTGCGCTCGTTTTACCCCGCCGGCTACTACTAGTTCGCCCCACCCTACTATTAGTGAGGTGAGGTGTACGTTAATAGTTTTTGGATTAAGGTTGGTGAGGGGTACGTTAATAGTTTTTGGATTAAGGTTGGTGAGCTGTACGTTAATAGTTTTTGGATTAAGGTTGGTGAGGGGTACGTTAATAGTTTTTGGATCGGCTATGAAAACAAATATCGTGCCCGGGCCGGCCTAGTGGGTTCGACTCCCCATCTCTCTCCCCCCATTTCCTGTCA
The DNA here is from genome assembly GCF_964188405.1 of Protomyctophum parallelum. Taxonomy (NCBI): domain Eukaryota; kingdom Metazoa; phylum Chordata; class Actinopteri; order Myctophiformes; family Myctophidae; genus Protomyctophum; species Protomyctophum parallelum. The sequence continues at coordinate 6,471,285 of NC_139710.1, read as the reverse complement.
ACGTACTATACACTATCAAATAAAGGCTTAAAGGGTTAGGGTGGACCCTGAGACCATAAACATGCTCCCTTTGACCACTAGATGGCAGTATGAAATAGTTACAGGTCACAAGCCCTAATGTAAATCAGTTACAAGCCACGCCCCAATGTACATAGCCTGATTGCCCTTTACTTAAATACTGTGGTGCACCTATGATGGCATATTAACCTTTACTTATAATAATATCTATACTATCCCCCTGGCTGCCCAAGGCTCTTAGAATCTAAACTTCTAGCCCTACCAATGCCATACTTCCACAGTACACCACGTCAACCTGTAAAATAAATAATTATCACTGTAACCTTCACCTCTTAGCAAAACGAGTGTGTTTAGGCAGCAGAATTATCCACTCAGGTAAGTCCACTTGAGGCCAGGAAGTCTTTGTTCAGCAAGGGTCCCCTCCCTCTGCCTGCCCTCAGGGCTTTAAGAGGTTAGCTATGATGAGTTAGCATTAGCCTCCCCATAACCCTTCATTAAGCTGCTATGGCTAGTAAGGAGCTACCGTTGTTATTGTGTGTTGCATAGCTAGCTGTCAGCTGTGCAGTTGAGGTCTAAGGAAGAGAGAGAGAGAGAGGCTATTTGGCACGGCAGGCGGAGGTAGTGGAGTAGGCCCAGGTGAGTGACACGTGTCTAATAGAGTGGCAGCGCACGCACACACCTGAGTGACAGACTATAGCCCCGGAGGTGGCTGCGTTTGTTACCTGTATCCCAGGTAACCACTGAGCACGTGCCACGACAACACTGCTTGATGATAGACAGTCTTACATGTTTCTAAGACTGGATTGTTGAGCGGCTTTACACATGCTAAGCCTGTGTATTGTAGTCCCTGTCTCAGCCAATTTATTATACACATCAATCTACCTGTTAAGACCTGATGCAGATTTTACAAATGCCTTCTAATCTAAATCAGTAGTTCTCACAGTATTTCCAGCCAAGGACTCCAAAATGTATATAGATTTGGCTGAAAATGTTTAATGTCAGGGACCCCCAGAAGAGAAGACTTGTTCTAAATCCAAAGAGTTTTCTGAAAAACGTATGATGCTATTATAGATAAAATCTAAAAGGACTTTTAATGGGTTAAGTATGAAGGAAAGGTTCCATATGGTGCTGCTAGCTGATGCGTCAAAGGCAGTGCCATGCCTCCTCATACATGCAGGCTTTCTGTAGCCTTGATATTTCATATACTGTAGTGGAACTTGCAGTCTGGGCAAATACAACTGGGCAAATACAACTGGGCTATGGTTTAACGTATTTGCAAAAATGATTAGAACCCTGGAAAAAGCATGCAAAATGTGTGCTGGTACACTCCAAGGGCCTTACTTCACTCAGTGGCAGTTGTTTTGGAAAATGAACTATAGCAATTAAATATTTTTCTAAGTCTCGCAATGTCACTGGGACGGAGGAGGCAGTACAGGGGATGTGCAGGATAGAGAGACCCAGCAGGAAGTGACATTCACTGTATCAAAGTCAACTTTCTCCCTAAATGATAGATGTCCCAACTTCAAACCAGTCGAGAAAACAGATGAGAAAGAAGAATATTCAAAGCAACAGAACGCAAACTAGGCTCCAAGTTGTCTGGGTGTTCAGGACAGAGGTTGAAAGTGCTGCTTTAGAGTACAGATGGAGACACCAGAACCAGCACACAGCAGAAGAAGAGCCGAAGGAAGGAAAGCAGACGACAGTACCTCAGACCGAGATGAAAGTATGGAATCAAGCTCAAGCTTCTAGCCTAATCCTTCTCTAAGCCGTAGCACAATACTTACTAAGTGCAGCCGTGCATTACGTGGACGCGGTGCGGAGAGTGACCTACAGCTATGTGAGCTTTTAGTGGTTAGCATTAGCATGGGTGGTGACGGGGTGCCGAAGGCTGTGCAGAGTTGTCAGGCTTCAGTGTTGGAACCGAGGATGGGAAAGGAGAGCGAATTGACTGGAGGAGGCAGTAAAGCAAGGCCTCATCCTACAGTATGTGAGGGTGACGTGCTTCACTCAGCAAGCTGATGTGTGGACTTGAGCCCTGAACATGGTACAGCCCATCCTCTGGGATTAGTTTAAACGCTAGCAATTACCCCTCTTCAACGCCATGGATCCCAGTGCAGGATTAGTGCCATGATTCAACTGGACCACACACACACTGTACACACCCATACTGCAAGTACACATGCCAGGCATATGCCGCATATACCTGTGCACGTCACACAGAACACACCTATAATGAAAGTGTATGACTATGTACACCCACCTACTGTGTATCCCAATATAATACATGCAAAATGTACTCTATTGTAAGTTCAATACATGTATTGTAATCATCAGGCATGTACATATGGCGGGTGCACACACAACACCTGTCCACACACATCGGCACACTTTTACCGACGCACCCGTGTGAAAAGGCCAGGACAACTCTGTGCGTCCCGCCATCAGCGTTTTGTTCACACCTCTTCACTTTGCTCTGTGAGTTGCATAGCTTTGTAATTCGTCACCTCTGTATGCCTCCCATTCAAAGTCAACAACTTCAGTGTTTCATTTGGACCATTTGCCAAAAGTTACTGGCATGCACACTACCTGTGTTTTGATTGTATTGTTATATTTCCTCTGCTAAAGAGCTTCTCTGTCTTTGTGTGTTTTGCAGGCTTGTTGTTGGAGCCAGTTGTATCCTTTTTGCCTGCAAGAGAGCCTGGCCTTCCAACTGGAACCAAGGCTGTGTCTACATCCCTAGTCTTAATAGGCCAACAGTAGTACAGGTTATTGTGTCAAGCATGTTAACTACTATCCCTAGTCTTAATAGGCCAACAGTAGTACATAGGTTATTGTGTCTACATCCCTAGTCTTAATAGGCCAACAGTAGTACAGGTTATTGTGTCAAGCATCTTAACCACTTCATCATTGATGTAAATTCATTTCACTTACACACTCGCTGTAGAGTCCAGAGACAAACGCTGATGTGTTTCCCAGGTGAAACAAATAAATAAACTATCCTGAACTTGGTGTTGCTCAGATGTGGCTCTTGAGTGTGCAGGCTTCCTGACCGGCACTGGCCTTGACACCACAGTCATGGTTCGCAGCATCGCCCTCCGGGGGTTCGACCAGGTACTGCATCTACCGACGGCACATTATCCACGTAACACGCAGAACATTTTTATAAATGACAGAACTTTAATTTATAAAACTTTAGCCACGTATACTTTTATAGGAACAATCAAGGGTGTTATATACTGAAAGACATGGTCTCTCCTATTGATTGTGCAGCAAATGGCAGGTCTTGTGACTGACTATATGAAGGCCTACGGTACCAAGTTTGCCTGGAAGTGTGTCCCCAAAAGAGTGGATAAACTGCCCTCGGGGGCCCTGCAGGTGACCTGGACCGACACGCGGACGGGTAAAGAAGAGACGGACACGTATGACACCGTGCTGTGGGCTGTCGGTAAGCATTCGTTTCATTGTATCGTTATAGATTGATGACATTTTGGAAAGAGTCAGACAGTATAGGGGCAGCTGTGGCTCAGGAGATGGAGTGGCCGTATGGGAACCGGTTCAATCTCTGTCTCTCTTCCTGTCAAAGTATCCTCGAGCAAGACATTGTACCCCCAACGGCTCCCGATGAGGGTGGTACTGTATCACCTCAGTACTGTACTGATGAGGTCATATACAAATGACATCAGAGATCTCCGTATATGGGCATATCGCTCGGATCGGTGGTGTAGCGTAGGTGTGAGGGCAGCACAGCGGTCTGAACCTCTAGTACCTAAAACCTAGCCTTCCTAGGACATCACATAGGATGTATACAACCTGCTCCATTTTCCTCTTGACGTGTAACAATTCAACGTGTGACTGAAATACAAGACTTGTGTGACTGCACTCCCTTCATCTACCCCTGGCTGCCATACGTCTGATTGTCATCCTCGATATAGTGCTGTGTCAGCAGATGAGCAGAGGAATCAACCCTGAAAACAACATAATAAAGGCTGAGTGATAGAACCCCGGGGGAAGTGTTAACCCATTCTGACCTGAGATCAGATTCATACGAGGTTTCCGCCGGACACACACTGGTCTGATGAACCCATTCTGACCTGAGATCAGATTCTAAAAATGTCAGTCGCTCTTCGATTTTTCAAAAAATAGCAGACCTACAAGCTCGTATCGCGCCACTCGGTGGCGCGATATGAGCTTGTAGATCTGCTATTTTTCAATAGCTAAAGCATAACATGATGCTGACACCAAAATGGGTGCCCGTTCAGAATGGTTTAATCACCCCAGTGCTTGGCTCCCTGGCTCCCCGGTTCGGAGAAGGCCAGAATGGAGCAGGATGCACCCAGGCACAGGGTCACTGCGTCCCCTCCCTTTGTTCTCGCGCTCTGGGCCTTCCTGCCCAGTGCCAGCCCCTACGGAAACCAACCCTACCCTCTCCGCCGCATCTGTCACTGCCATGCCTGACTGGTGTCCCCTGCCTGCCGGCACCATCCTCCCCTCGCCCTCCCCTTCCTCCACAATCCATTCATTGTTCTATCATTTCATTTCTCCCATTCTGCCAGTGGCGTGAGTAAACAATCGTGGACATCCGTCTGTCCCACGGCCGCAGGTTTATTTGCGTTTTAGGTCGGGTCCCAAAGAAGACGACCGGGTGGCTTCCTAAAGCCTGACTACCGGGCTTTTCAGGTCCTAACGTGTCTGTCTGTGGCATAGACACGCTACCCAGAGTGCGTCGCGTGTGTGCAGTGCACGAGATGGTGGGCCCGTGTGCGTGTGACAGCGACAAGGATATATGTGACCCCAGTGGCACAGATGACGTTCTTTCCTCCCATGGTTGAATTCCCACAATGCCCCAGCCATCAGCACTGGCACCGGCCGCCGTCAGAATAGCGTGCGGCCGATACTGAGAGGGACATTCGCGTTGAGTGTTCGCTCAGTAAGGTGCGTTGACTTGTCATGCATCGGATCGTGTGACAAAGTCAGTTTCCTACAGTATATCCTTCATAAGAGAGTCATTGAAAGATACAACGACCTCATACAGTAACTCCACAACCTGAAGGTGACTAGACCTTGAACCTAGCTCTGGAGTTATTGATTGTGGACGTTTATGGTCTCCTCAGTGGAGACCTAGCCAACAGAGTGACATCAAGACGGCATCAATCACATACGCGTACTGTAGGCAGTGTCGCAGACATAAAACCAAACAAAGCAACAATTACACAACATGCATACAGTACTGTAATCATGAAAATGATGCTCACCTTTAATCACTTTTTTATGTTTCGTTGTGCAACAGTGTTGTGCGGAAATATCCTACAAGCCTACTAGTTTCACAATGTATTTATGTTCACGATTTTATTTATATATATTATTATTATTATTATTAAATATTTATGTCCAAAATAGGGACACCAGGTTGAAAATGGTTAAATATAGATCAGTCAGCTAAATATCTGAGTTTACAATGTGCTTCAAAAAACGAAATAGTAAAACGCATGATCTTCCCTTTACGGTCCAGTTGAGAGCGTGTCTCGGACTGTGGCCTCTCCTCTTTGATGTGTACATGTACTACACGCAGGAGTTCTGAGAGTCCATGACCTCTTCCTCTTTACCGTGACCTTACACTAGAGGCCGGGGCGGGGTCCAGGGGGGCCTCTGTGGACTGGAGGTATTAAAGTTACAGAGCGGACCACAGGGACCAGTACAGGTCCCAGCACAGTCCCAGTAACATCCTTCTCCCACGCAGGTGTTGCTGCGGGGACGCGCTAGGAAACGGCACATTCCTACATTTCCTGTCTGCGTGTGGACAGTGGGCATACCTCCTCTTCTCTCTAATTATTATTAGTGGTTGTTTTTTTATGGCAAAAAATCACACCCGTGTGAGGGGCACTCTTATCATCGCAGGGTTTGACATTAACTTTTTGAGGCACTTGTCCTTTGGAGAAGTACATTTCCCATTCACTTGTCCGGAGCACGAGCACACAAATACATTTTAAATCAACTAACTCTTAAGTTGGTTTTGGTGAATACATGTTTACTTTTATATTAGATGAATATGATGACTTTACAAGTTAATAGCCCTATAATGTCTGTGATCTTACATACAGTACATGTCAGGTATTCCAAATTCATCAGTCCAAGTATCCATAATAATGTCAGACAATATTGTTGGCTCAGAAAACATGAAACCAAGAATCAATTGTCCAATGGACAAGTAAAACTTTAATGCACTTGTCCGGAAAGACGTATTTAGTTGTCCCGGACAACAGGACAAGCCTTAATGTCAAGCCTTGCTGATCGTACATCATAATGACGTAACATGTCTTATTTGCTCAGACACATATTGACATAATTTCTCCATTCATTGTCAATGGGAATGTAATGTTTTTGTAGGACAGAAATAGACGATTTGCTCGTCCACATATGATGATGTTTGTGTAACAAAATCTACACTAATAGCTGAATATTGGAGGGGCTAGCGCCCTAAAAAAATGGTAATAATCTGTGAACATAAGGGTATTTGCATTATGTAGCTCTACTGGCTTAGTCAAACAAACAATGCACATAGATTTGTATGTTTGTTTATCTTTACATCTGACATTATGCTTTAACTAATGTTAGGGCTCCAACTGTCCATTATTTTCCTTAGCGATAATTGATCGATTACTTTTTTGATTCATCTAACAATCGAGAAGCCCTATTTTTTTCCACTTATGTCATGTGTTATTTCATACTTCATCGCAAAACTGTGTTGTGCAGAAATAGTGAAAATATCCAATCTAAAAGTTCACAATGCTTCAAGTTCATCATTGTGTTGTGAGCTTGTAGATCAGTTATGTTTCACCATTTATTTTTTGACATGACATGCTCAAAATAGGGATCGATTATTAACCAATTTATTATATTAAATCATTGATTAGTATTTTTTATAATCTATTGGTTCAGTTAACTGTGTGTTTGATTTTCTTTATTTGGATGGAATGTCAGATCACAGTTTTACATTTCCACAGTTTCTTTGTTGCTTTTTTTTGTTCTTTTACTTAAAAGTCTTAAACCTCCTGTCAATTTCAACAGTTTTTTTTTACAAATATGAATATAAAAATACCATCATGACTAGGGATGTCCCGATACCGTTTTTTCACGATCCGATATTTATATTTTATAGAACAACGTTTATGCCATATCACAATAGTACAATATCCCAAATCACAGACAATATCCAGTCTAATATCATGATATGGATATAATATTGATACTAGGGATGTCGCAATCAAGTTTTTTTGGCTCCCAATGCGATTCCGATGACGTGATTTCCGATCAACTGATCCGATCGGGACAACTCTAATCATGATGCTCACCTCCGGTACCCCCCCACACACGCAGGCAGGCACACACACACACACACACACACACACACACACACACACACACACACACACACACACGCGCACACACACACACATTGCTAATGATCATGTTCAGCCAAAGCCTTCCTCTTTTCCTTGCTTTCCACTCAGCCTTTTACAATTAAGATAACAGACTGGCTGCTCTCCTTTTAGATGGGGGGGGGGGGGGGTCCGCCACAATTTTGCCAGTTAGGCGTGTCATCTGTTATAGTTTTCAATATATGTTCTTTGGGACCACGGTGGTGGACTGAAAATATAGATAATTGTTATAATTTACAAAATGCTGTGCACTTCACCGGATAGGTAGCCTAGCTTCTCAACTTATTTGAATCCAATCTGTTCGTCTGACTGATGATCAGATCCTTAATCCTTTTGTCAAAATGAAAATATGTGAATGTTACGTAGCTCTTCCAGCAGCATCTGTTTGTTCTCACTCTCCCACCAGAGAAATGAGTCTCTTTAGTCTTGGGCCAGCTCAAGTCATTAATACTGAGTCATGTCTTAAAATCCTTTTTGGCACAAGAGAGACTGTACAGTACAATCAGTTATTAGCGGCTTCTATAATCTATTTCCAAAAAAAAGAAGGGAAAAAAAATATCTCTTCCCCTATTTATTGTTTTTTGCTTTTCTTTTGTCTTTGTTCATTTGATTGATCAGATAAGCAGTCGACTCTCGTTTCAAGCTGCAAGGATTGTTTTGGCTAATGAGCCCAGCGACTCATAGGTTTCCTCCCTAATGTCACAACAGGCTTTGTTCAGGTGTGTGTGTGTGTGTGTGTGTGTGTGTGTGTGTGTGTGTGTGTGTGTGTGTGTGTGTGTGTGTGTGTGTGTGTGTGTGTGTGTGTGTGTGTGTGTGTGTGTGTGTGTGTGTGTGTGTGTGTGTGTGTGTGTGTGTGTGCCTGCACGTTTGCATGCATGAGTCTGGTATGTGTGTGAATATGTGATTCCTAGTACAGACCAAGTGCCTTATCAGCCTAACCTCTGTTGTTGTGTCCGTGCCACACAATGGAGCTGTGGTTTCTGCCAGTTACACCAAGTGACTGGAGACAGGCAGACAGGAAGGTCCAGCGATGCAGAGAGAGAGTTGATGATAGCATTGTTAACTAGGCTAGTGCCTTGAAGCAGGCATTCTCAAACTGACTGCGATTTTCACATTTGCTTAAAGCCACAGACACCCGTTTCAAATAATATTGTTGTAGGCACCCTGGTATGAAAATGCGTTTTTTTTTAACACATTTATACCCAAGGCCGATTCTAAAAACGCCTTCTAAATCCTGACCTAAGTTTACTTAGTTTGCCAAAGTTTACTTGTATACATTTGCTGTGTTACTCCTCTCCTACTCCTCGTGATCTTATCTGTGTTCTTATCCATTTCTCTCTCTGTCTTCTGTCCTTTTATAATTTATTCCACCCATGGTGTGGTTAAGGACAGGTCTAAGCCCATGGTGTGGTTAAGGACAGGTCTCAGCCCATGGTGTGGTTAAGGACAGGTCTAAGCCCATGGTGTGGTTAAGGACAGGTCTAAGCCCATGGTGTGGTTAAGGACAGGTCTAAGCCCATGGTGTGGTTAAGGACAGGTCTCAGCCCATGGTGTGGTTAAGGACAGGTCTCAGCCCATGGTGTGGTTAAGGACAGGTCTCAGCCCATGGTGTGGTTAAGGACAGGTCTCAGCCCATGGTGTGGTTAAGGACAGGTCTCAGCCCATGGTGTGGTTAAGGACAGGTCTAAGCCCATGGTGTGGTTAAGGACAGGTCTCAGCCCATGGTGTGGTTAAGGACAGGTCTCAGCCCATGGTGTGGTTAAGGACAGGTCTAAGCCCATGGTGTGGTTAAGGACAGGTCTAAGCCCATGGTGTGGTTAAGGACAGGTCTCAGCCCATGGTGTGGTTAAGGACAGGTCTCAGCCCATGGTGTGGTTAAGGACAGGTCGAAGCCCATGGTGTGGTTAAGGACAGGTCGAAGCCCATGGTGTGGTTAAGGACAGGTCTAAGCCCACTAAGAAAGCCAGGGGTGGAGGAGGGCAGGAAGTTGTTGTGCAGCTCCAGCCAGGAAGAAGGTCTCAGGGGGGTTTTGTTGTTCTTGCTGTTCGATAGCATCTACACGGGTACCTCAAGGTTGGTGGTGGGGCCCGGGGTGAGGCCATGGGTTTTGGGTAAAGGAGGGACGTTCTCATGGCCTGTCTCCATGGAGACAGTGTGGCGAGATGGACAAGTGTCGACGGCGTCAGTCAGCCGCCCCACAGGAAGTGGCAGAGCGGACACCTAACGGGGCTGATGGGATAACGGTCCCTAGACACTCATTATTCATTCTGCTAATCCTCTACTCTCTCCCCCCAACATGGTATCCATAACATTGCTGGATAAGAAATGTCACACAAAAGCAGTGCATAATCATTATTCACCAATTGGCCTCCTGTATGGTGTCTGTTCCCACATTGGATGATAGTGTGTGTAATATTCATGCGAGAGGTGTCTAAAGCAAGCCAGACTAGGAAACAAGGCCCAAGAATAACATTGTCTTGGGTCATATTTGGGGCAGAGAAGATTTTTTAAATATATTTTATTTCCTCCACTTTGATAATGTCTACTGAGCCAACTGCAAATCCATGGTCTCTCTCACAGTAACATCTGGAGTGTTAATTCACCTCTGAATGCGTAACATCTCTCCATCTTACTAACTTCCTCTCCTATTTGCATGTCTCTGTATGTCTCTTTTTTTTTTTTTTTTTTAAGATATTTTTTTGCGGCTTACGCCTTTATTGATTTTTTAAGGGAAAGAAAGTAGGCTGACAGGAAACGGGAGAGAGATGGGGGGATGACATGCGGTAAAGGCCGTGTCGGGTCCGGGAGTCGAACCCGCGGCACACCGCGACTGGATCACCAGTCCGGTGCCCAGACCGTTACGCTACGGCCTGGGCCTCTGTATGTCTCTTTATCGCTCTTTCCCTCCTCTTCCAGCAGATGATGTTTTCTTTTTGAATAGCTTGATAAGACTCTTATGTTGGATTGAAGCAGGCTAAACGCATGCCTTTAAACCTGAACGGTGCTGCATGTATCAGGAACATAAATCCTCCCTTTCTCCAATATCGGTCATAATTTGAACCCCCTACATCTGATGATATATCAGGTATTTACTTTGTATTGTCTGGAGTGACATCGATGGGCATTCCAGGCTTCTAATTGCTAGATATCATTTTTTGTTGTTGGATTTGGGAGTGGTGAGACAAGACATACCAAAACCTTATGCTGGCATTTCACCAGAATGGAATGTGTTGTTAAAACATAGATAGCTTTTGTTGCTCTCTCTCATTGGTAGTGGGTAATGAATTTATAGCTGTAGTTCAGTCATCTGCAAATGCCATAAACGTTTCTTTTTTTAATCGTGACAAAATAAAACACATGACAATTTGTTTTCCATTGGCTGGGCTGGGCCAAACAAAGAAAATGGAGAATGAATACACACACACACACGTGATGGAAACATATGTATTAATCCTCCTGTGTCCTCCCTCCTAGGCAGAGCCCCTGAAACCAAAGCTCTGGGTCTGGACAAGGTTGGCATGCAACTCAACAACCATACAGGCAAAATACTTGTAGGTGACGACGAGTCGACGTCCGTGCCCAACATCTATGCTTTCGGTGACATAGGCGAGGTAGGTGTCAAATGCAAACTATGAACAATGCATATACAAAGAAGAAAGCTGCTCTTTTGGTATCACTAATGTCACCAGGAGAGCACCATTAACACCCACATGTTTGCGTCGGTGGGTTTTTGATTCACTGCTTTACAGTCTGACGAGGGCCGATAGTGGAGTGTGTTACATGACCTCCCGGAGCCATGAAACCTATTGATAGACACTCATACCCAAAGTGATCGTAACATACAGTACTGTGAGGGAATACGTTTTAGCCTGAACATTATGCTGTGTTGTTTTTCTTTTGATGGCGCAAGGTTTTCATCCAACCACAGTGATATTAATGCTAAACAGCCGTCGACTGATGGACGAATGTAAGCAGTGTTCTATTCACGCCACAGCAGTAGCCCAAATAAGATCAAATGAGACTTGTGTGTTTTAACCTGAGCCAGCTATGTTCATACGAGCTCTACCTGTTGGATATAATGTCAGGGATGTTTGTTTTTTTATTTTTTTCCTCTTCTTTTTTCGCTCTCACCACAACCAGCTGTGAGCTTCCTTCCTCCCTCCCAGGCCTCAACACGCAAACACACAATTTCTCAAACTCAAACACACACACACACACACACACACACACAGTCACACACACATCAGTGTTTGACTGACACGCAGCTTTGATGAGTCGTACGTAGCTTCCATCTGTCTGTCAGCTTTTCACAGCGGCGGGAGGCTTCTCAGAAAGGCCGTGGGAGGGGGGGGAGGGGGGGGAGGGGGGGGGGGGGGTTGGGTTGATATCTCAGTCGATGTGTCCGGGCCACTTTGTATTTCTTTTACCCTCTCGTTGACAAATCGAGACACACCTGCAAAGTGCCAAGAAAGGCATTAACCCATTCTGACCAGAGATCAGATTAATACGAGGTTTCCACCGGACACACACTGGTCTGATGAACCCATTCTGACCTGAGATCAGATTCTAAAAATGTCAGTCGTTCTTCGATTTTTCAAAAAATAGCAGACCTACAAGCTCGTATCGCGCCACTCGGTGGCGCGATATGAGCTTGTAGATCTGCTATTTTTCAATAGATAAAGCATAACATGATGCTAACACCAAAATGGATGCCCGTTCAGAATGGGTTAAGATTACGCAGCCTGGCTGGCTGGTGTATAAACAGAGTTGCAAAGTGACTGAGATATACCACTACATAGTGCACACACCCATTTGAGAGAGAGAAAACGCACACAGGAACACACACGGCATACACAAACAGAAACACACACTTGACACACAGAGCCGCGGGAGATGTCTTGAACAACAGGATGTGCGGTGGTAATTTAACAGGTTGCTGATGGCTGAAGTCATGCCTTTAGAATTGCCCCGAAGCCCTTCTACTTACAGTTAGACTCTGTCTGTGTCGAGGCTAACTGTATAGACATGGCTGTCTGCGTCTGAGGGGCGTGTGCGTGTGTGTGTGTGTGTGTGTGTGTGTGTGTGTTTGACCATGTCCTGTGTTTCCAGGGTCGTCCAGAGTTGACCCCTACAGCTATTAAAGCAGGGAAGCTCCTTGCGCGCAGGCTGGCGGGACACAGCAAAGAACTCATGAATTACAACAATGTAAGACACACACATGCAGTAATACGTATAGACATGCACGTCACACATACAAACATATGAATGCACATATGCTTTTGTGAACATACACAAATTATAACTCGGTCGGTATTTGCAAATTATGTTTCGTGTTTGTAGAGTAGCAGATGGATGAGGTTTACCACATCAAAAGAGACTGAGAGCAACCACGTGTACACACCCACACACATGCATGCACAGTTTGCACACACAGACAAATGCACACGTGCATGTGTACACATGTAAGACAATTAGTAAAAATGTATGGAAAGGTTACAAATAAAATAAAATACATGTGAAATAACTAGTCTATAAGAATGATGATTTTGACTTTTTGATATTATCTATTACTTTATTACTATTGTTGACTGGAATGAAGGCATGCTATACACTAATGTAGTCATCATAATCCTGATGGACCCTTCTATAACTACGCGCGCACGCACACACACACACACACACACAGCTTATCGTTATTCATGATTCTGAATCAATTGCACTTGCAAATGTGCATGCCCAAATGTGATGACGGCTATGGCCGTTTTTACCCAAAGGAGTGTTTTTTGTGCAAAACTAATGCTTGCAATTGATTCAGAATTATGGATAACCCCTAGTTTGACACGTTGAAATCGTTGCCTTAGGTTGTTAATGGTACCGCGACTTTCAACCCCTGAATTTACCATGATCCACAATCTTTTAATACAACAATTTTAATGTTATTTGGATGACACTAAGGATCATAAAAAACCTTGAACGATTACTATTCAATTTCTTTTTGGTTCAAACCTTAGATTGACTGGCCTGTAATCATTCCCTATTTCGGTTCCAAAATGGTATAAAATAACTTAATATGAATATGAACAGTTCAGCTGTTCTGGATACTGAGCTGCATGTTTGCACGCACGCACGCACATGCCCATGCACGCGCGCACACACACACTCACACACACACACACACACACACACACACACACACACACACACACACACACACACACACACACACACACACTCACAGTGTGAGGATATCCCTCCATATGTTTTATGCTTCTGTTTAAGTTCAGACCATTTTGCCTCGGAATCTCTTTGCCTTGACTCAAGTTGAATTGAATTCTGTTCATGCAGAAGTAGAAGAAGCAATAGTAAATTGTGTTAGTAGTATTGCTATTTGTTTATCATTGTGTGTGTTTGTGTGTGTGTGCGTGTGCGTGTGCGTGTTAGGTGGCTACTGCAGTGTTCACTCCTCTGGAGTATGGATGTGTGGGTCTTTCTGAGGAAGAGGCAGAGAGCAGATATGGAAAAGACTCTATCGAGGTAAACCCAACATGGAGCCACTGAACCCACTGTACAATTGAACTTAATGGACCCTTCGTTATCTGTACACCTTCAGAGTTACAAATGGACACATTAACCCTGCACGCTCACTGACTTACTACTATGACTATCTATCTACATCTAGCTACAGTACATTACTACCTTTTTGTCCTACTGAAAAGTCAGCAGAGAAGCTTGTACATCTGCTATTTTTGTACATTTTTTTAAAGAAATCTTGAATGTTTTTTTTTTTTTTTTATTATTACACAAATCTCTTCTGGGGTCCCTGGCACAAAACATTTTCAGAAGGGGGTTCTGCAGCCAAATGCTTCAGTCATACTTCAGGGGGGCACCAAAAAGTTTTGAGAATTTTGATTTAGAAGGCATTTGTAGTATCAGTAATTGAGTAAATGCACCTTAGTCACTTTCCACCACGTTGTCCTGATGTCTCCGACTCTCCGTACACTTTTCGTGCAGTCATGTTTCCATGATGAGTATGCATAAACACATGCGGCCAGATACGCACATCTGTGTACGTGAGCTGAGCTCCATGCCAGCTGCCAACTAACACCTGTGCCGGGTCAAGCCTAAACCGTTTAGCGGCGAGGTGGGGCTCCTGCGCTTGATTGTCAGGCGAGCAGGAGGCCTGATTGAGGTGTGTATGGGGTGATGACAGGCAGGCTGTGATCTGAGGAGGCCGGGCCGAGGAGCCGCACTGCCGGCCCCTGACAGCTGCCTGGGCCCCTGTGACTTGTGTCGGCACGCTATCACTTGGGTTTAACACACAGGATTGTGAAATGTGCATGCAAAATGAAAAAGTTCTGCGATTGTTTGTTTGGATTTATTCATTTTGTGTACCATTTTTTTTTGTTTATTTGTGTTAACGATAAAACACAGAAGCACTAGTGATTTAAAAACACGGTGAAATGATTAGAGTTGACCAAACAAACAGAGAGATTTAAAAGAAATAAGTTGATTCTTTTTTTAGGATGAAATTAAAAACGACAAACTAAAAGCAAGAAAATAACAACCAAAGAGTTGTAAACACATCTGCATTTAAACCAAATTTAAATGAAGAAGTCAGACAGTGAACCGGATGAAAGAATCCAGACAGTGAACTGAACTGAACTTGGCAGGTCTGAAAACAATGTTTTTATATTCATATGTTGTTGCTATTATTGCTAATATATTGTTTGCTATTACTACTATTATGAATTTGACTTCATTACAACTCTGTAGGAACTCTGTATTATGCAGATATAATTATTTTAATTGCAAATGGAGTGTTTAGGTGTCTGTTTGGATTGTTTCACTTGGCGATGTGCACAAGTCTGAGCCTAGAGTGCAGCCAACATGAGTTGAACTTGAAAAATACTGTACAAATAAAGTGTATTATTTTTTCTCTTGTGAAAGATTGATTGAGGTACTTGGGTCACATTTTCATAAGTTTACATCTTTATTATAAAGTATAATGGTTTGCCTGAAGTGTGTGTGTAAACGCACACCCTCCGCCTAATTCTGTGTATGTGTGTGTGTGTGTGTGTGTGTGTGTGTGTGTGTGTGTGTGTGTGTGTGTGTGTGTGTGTGTGTGTGTGTGTGTGTGTGTGTGTATGTGCGTGTGTGTGCGTGTAGGTCTACCATTCATTCTACAAGCCCCTTGAGTTCACTGTAGCCGAAAGAGATGCCAGTCAGTGTTACATGAAGGTAGGAATCGTTTGACAGCAATTATTTTGACGTGTTACATGATGATTTGGGCTTAATGAATTGTACGTTTTGAATAATAAAATCTGACGTGCGTAGATGTTGACCTGGCTAATAACGGTTTGGTTGGCATGAAGACGTACTGTACATGATTGATTGGTCAGCAGTGACGTTCCAAGGTGTCTGCAGGTGGTGTGCGAGCGGGCTGGAGAGCAGAGGATCCTGGGTCTACACTTCACTGGACCAAACGCTGGAGAGGTCACCCAGGGCTTCTCCGTGGGCCTCCGGTACGCTTTGCTTTATTACTACCATTTAGTTGTGAATGTATGTATTCATTACTTGGCTTGTTTATTATAAAATTATTTATTGTATTTGTTAACCACAATTGACTGGAATAGAGCCACTCACTCTTCCCCCTTTGCTTTGACCATTCATTGATTCCGTGAACTCTGAATTAACTTCCATCTTGCCATCCTCAAACTGGATACATCACACTTTGTAATTAAAAATCTAATTATAACAGCATCTCATGGTATCCCTTGCAATAGGGATGGAATAATGAAAGCTGACACTCACACGCACAGGTAACAGAAGTCGTGTGAATACATGAATGCCCTCTTGTGTGTGTCTGTGTGCCCAGGTGTGGAGCCACCTACAGCCACCTGATTGAGACGGTGGGGATCCACCCGACCTGCGCCGAGGAGCTGACCAAGATTAACATCACCAAGCGCTCCGGCCTGGACGCCACAGTGACTGGTTGCTGAGGTTAAGCACCCACTCCGACCCCTGAACACGTATTGAGCACACAGGAATCTCCAAGTGATAGGATAGGATAGGATAGGATAGGATAGGACAGGGTGGGATGAGATGATATGAGATGAGATGAGATGAGATGGGATGACAATGAAGTTAAGGAGGGCCACTTTATACTTTGTAATAAGAAGACCAGGTTGCTTTATGCCACATTGTTTTCGACGAGCAGCATGGTCGTACCACAAAGTATAATCTAGGCGTTAACCTGCTCTACTCACACTCTATACTTATGGCCCGTGTGTGTGTATGTCCCCATTTTTCTTCCTCTCCATGACTCTGCCTATATCTCTATGTACTTCCATTAGTGCTGCGTGCTTAAGCCATAATAGCTTTCTCTCTCTCTCTCTCTATACCTTCATCCGGCCCGCTTCCTCATCTCTCCTCCTACAAAGAACGCCGTATTAGTTTGTGTCTCCTGCTCCTTAGGAGTTATTCTTACTCCTGTGAAGGTTGTGGTAGCTCTCATTCCCCCGGTCTCTGTGGCCCCAAAATGGCCTCTTGGCTCCACAGCGGTCTCGGGTTTTTCCTGTACACCTCATGTGCAAACTGATCATCACCACAGGCAGGTCCCCCCGTCATGGGCTTGTTGTTCTCCTCCATATGAGCTAGTTCAGGTTAGTGTCAGCACCATGTCATGTGATAACCAGAGAGTCATTATCCCATTTAGGCCCTGCGTGTGTGCGAGTGTATGTGTGTGTGCACTGTATGTTAGCGAAAAGCTAACCGAGCGCAGAGCGAGCGATCAAGCGTCCTTCAAATAAACACGGTCATAAATCAGGATTAGAAACCGCTACTCAAGGGGGGGGCACGTCAGGGTGTGTTGAAACCCTACGAGAAATGCGTCGGGACTCTCCAAATCTTTTTTTCCCCCTTTTTTTTTCTGAATATATATTCTACAAATATTGTTGTTTCTCTGGCTGTACTTCCTGTCCATTAGTCTTGGAGGTGACACATGCCGTGCCTCCCCCCCCCCCCCCCCACAGCCCAGTCTCCACTCTCTCTGCATGACACTGATGGATGGCCATGGGACTGTTGCTCCAGCGACACAGCCCCGATTCCCATGGACACACACAAACACGTCAGTGGGCAGCCTGTCACTCAAAGCCTAGACCTGGCCAGAGAGCGCACTCACTTGATTTAAACCTCCTTTGCTTTCTCTGCTTCTCCCCTGCTCACCTTTTTATCTTAATCTGTCCATCCCCTTGTCTTCCCCCTTCCTCTACTGCTCACTTCTCTGTCCTCTTTGCCTCACCGCACCTACCAATGCTCATTGGGAGTGCAGTGAGGCCCCAGCACCGCGCTTTATCACACCGTATGAGTAGACGGCTC
Source organism: Protomyctophum parallelum (assembly GCF_964188405.1). Lineage (NCBI taxonomy): Eukaryota > Metazoa > Chordata > Actinopteri > Myctophiformes > Myctophidae > Protomyctophum > Protomyctophum parallelum. Next base: position 6,453,454 of record NC_139710.1, on the reverse strand, counting down.
AGTCAACTTATCCCTTTTGTACAAGAGAGACTCCTAACTCCAGTCCTATTGACCCAGATGACTCCATTTTCAATCTAACCATATAATCGGTCATTATATTTTAATATTGTATTGGTGAATGCAATATTTCCTGGAATACTGAATACTAAAAGCTAGCAGTAGTTCTTAACTCTAGAGTTTGGAACCGAGATTTAGGAAATTAGCCTCAGCTACGATTGCAGTACCCGATGTGACCCAAAGGTGGCACTGTTGCCCTCTAATTTTCTTCAACATACTGTAATGTGGTCAAGAGAGGATAATAAGGCTGTTGCTGGATAAAACTATGAGACTGAATGCATTCAAGTCGCACATTTAATCCCCCTTTAATCCGTATAAAAGATATGTGCTTTCAGACAAAGTTGGAAAGCATGTGCCCTGTGTATTATCAGTGCCAAGCTAGATAAGAGGTTATCTTTTGTGTATGTCCACGTGTGGCAGCCTGGCCCTTAAGAGTTATCGCTGCCCAACAGAGTTCATTTCACTGAAGCGGAAATAATAACATATCAAAATTGTCAAATGATGAGAGCTACCACACATTTGCAAAGTTGAGAGCGGGATGAGGCAGTGGACCACGAGAAGAGGAGCTGGGGTCAGATCAGAGCAGCATGTTACTGACACAGGGAGGGCTGAGAGAGAAGGCCATAGGGCCCGGTTTATTTGTGTTTGAAGTCTAATCTGCCCAGGCTGATTAATGAGTCTGACCAGAAGAGTGACAGCACACTGGGAGACGAGAGTGACAGAGAGAGAGAGAGAGAGAGAGGGGGGAAGACAAGGGTATAGGAGAGGATAGGGGGAAAAGACGGGAAAGGGGAGACGAGGCCATGCTACCAGGTTTATTTGGACCTGGGGCTGAGGGAGAACGAGTCTGGACTCTCTGGAGATGCTGCCCAGGGACAGTGTTCTGTGGAGAGGGAGGAGGTATAGTGAGGAAATGGAAGGAGGGGATTCCTGTGTACTGTGTTCGGGGCCGGGGTGCTGACTGAAGATCCCTGACCTCCGCTGCAGCAGGAACAGCTTGACTTTATCACCGCCCCAGCACAGAGGGCTCACACGCTCCAGCGCGGCATGGCCGGGGGCCCGTGACTAGGGGCCTTTAGGGGCCCTGGGAGTCTAGGACCCGGCCAACCAACATAGCAGCGAGCGGTAGTGGTGTGTTTGCCTAAGGTAAATGAGTCTGTATCCCTGCGCTTAACGAGCCACTTCAGAGACCCGGCCAGGGCCCAAAGCAACCTGAGGGAAGTCATTGAGGCGATGGATGTAACAGTTAATGTCTGTAATGCTGCTTAACCCATTGTCCCCCCCCAACCCCAACCCCACCCCTCACCACTACTGCATTATTTCAGTAGTGGTGAGGGGCTGCTGCTGCATAGAGGACGCACAAAAGTAGTATTTATTTATGTTTTATGAATGTTTTTTTTCCCCCTTCTATTATTGATTTGTTAGTTTTGTTTTTGCTCTATTTTATCATTGCACTGTTACATCCAAACCAGGTTGCTCTATGGGTGTTTTTCCTAAATGGATAGGAGAGATGGTTACATCAGTTGCTACATACATACCAAAGCCTTGGGCCGGGAGAAGGGGGTGTGGTTTCAATAGGACACCAGCGAGCCTCAGCCGTGCAGAACTGCCATGCCCTGAGGGGTCAGGGTTCAAACTTTTCAGGTCGACCAGCTAATGATGACTTGCACTGCAAACCCATAAACTGGGGAGGGCATGTCTGATGTCACCTGGCCAGCCAACAATTGTAATTTGACCATAAAAGCTTTGTTATGGTATTACTGTATGTAAAATGATGACATGTAAAAAGGCTGCACAATTAAAATGCAATGACCACTGATTGTGTGTGTGTCTGTGTGTGTGTGTGTGTGTGTGTGTGTGTGTGTGTGTGTGTGTGTGTGTGTGTGTGTGTGTGTGTGTGTGTGTGTGTGTGTGCACGCACGCGTGCCTGTATATACATTATGTATGCATATGTATTTACTGGTATATCTGTGTACTTGTGCTTAATGCTAAATATGATGTGAATACCCTTCATTATCACTACCTAAAACTCATAATTGACTAATTGTATTTCAAGTATTAGAAAAATAATCTATTAGCCAGTGTTGCTGTGTCCAGCGGTAGGGGTGGTCACACCAATCTGACCCCCTGGTTGTGTCTGCTGACAGGCTGGCTCCTCTGCTATGCGGCCCCTGTCACTCAACCCTGCAGCACCAACAATGGCAGAAATTCCAGCCTGTTTGTTTGGTTAAGGGCAGAGCTCTCCGAAAGCCCTGAACCTTCCTCAGCAGCTTCTCTCCCTCTGTCTCTCTTGCCCTTTCTGTGTTTGTCTGTCTTTCTCTCTCTCTCTCTCTCTCTCTGGTCTGTCTCTCATTCCCTTCGACTGAATCCCCAGGTGTCAATCTATCTAGACCCAGACTGAGCAAGAGCAAAGTTCACCATCTCAAGAACAGTCAAAGCTCCCATTTAACAGTCGTGGTTCTGTGTCCCTCCACAATGGAGCAGCAGGGAAGCTAAATCCCACCTTGAAACGCACTTAGCGAGAACATGTCAACATGTCAAGGTGTGCTGGGTTGCGTACCCTGTCTTAATCCCAGTCTATTGAATGCTGACAGTCATGTCTGTCGGTGTCACATTCACCTAGCCTTTGTTACAGTTGGGCCTTTTAGCCCCAAATGCCTAACTTACGCACTGAACACTGGAGAGCCGAACCACTCATTGGCTAGGTACACAGCTCCATGTCCAACAGCGAAAGCCTTACTGTAGGAGAGAGGAGGAAGACATTGTTTGTGTGTGTGTGTGTGTGTGTGGGGGGGGGGGGGGGGGGTGTATGTATGTATGCTGATGTGGGGTAGAGAAAATACCTTGTGCAAACATTTGTGAAAAAATGACATTCGGGACAGAAAAGAAGGCTGGACCATGGCAGAGGATTATCCAGCAAGAAATGAATAGTGTTGTGTTGTAACTACCAGGTATACCTGGATCAGTGCTGTCAGCCCTGAGATGCCTGCGGGGCCAGAGGCAGGGTGACTCGGAGCAGGGGTGTGTGTGTGTGGATGCCTAGCTGCCTATGTATAGCTGTGTGCTTGGGAGTGAATGCGTGAAGTCAGTTAATTTTTGTATGTGGGGGTGAATAGGGGGGCTGATCTGTCGCATTCTGCACCGTCTGCCCTGGTGTGGCCTCCCAAGTTCAAGGCAGTCAGCTCAAAGATGGACCCCCACCCACCCCACCACTCAGGGATATATTGGTGCCTCAACCAGTTTGTACACTTGGTTACCACATCTACAATAGACCTTGTCCCAATGTCATGACTTTGAATCCACCCAATGCATGTCCTTCCAACTCTCTCTGCCCTCCCTTTTCTATCTTTCTCATCTCTATGGTCTCATGAAGCAGATGTGAATTGGGAACTTTCAGTGCCACTTTAGTACCTTACAAGTTTATGCTGTTAAACATTCTTGGAAATGACTCATTATCTTCAAGGTTATTGGAGCCTTTGCGGTCCTCCCCAAGGCCAAGGTTACTGTCACTTCCTACAGTTTCATTTTTTTAATCAATGTGTGTGTCTGCCATCTGACACACTCCCTTGTCTGGAATCTCAAGGTTGTCTCTCCCTCTGTCTCTATTCTTTCACCCACAGAACAAATCTGCACTCTGCAGACTGCATATTTGAACTACCAGGGGGACTTGTGTGCTATGGTGTTTTGCTGCAGCTGTCTGTCACCCACACACACAGTCAGCAAGGTTCCTCCTTGCCTCAACTTTCACCAGACCCACAGACACAGCTACAGTGTGTGGGAGAGTGTGGCCTTAGATGGCATCTACTAAGGAAAAACTCATTTGACAGTACACAATATTGGGGGGGTTGTGTTGGTAGCCCTAGCAGAGGTGAGGGCTTGTGAAATGAGTTTATCTGGTCCCAGATAAGAGCAGATAGCCTCGGGAATGGTTTAAATTTGGTACACATGGCTCCTGCACTGGAAGTAGCCCTTTATCTTCAGGAGGATGTGGGAATTTGGAAACTATCTCAATGTAAGGGCACTGCACTGTGGTCGGGGGTTGCGCAGGCCCAGACCGGTTCAGCACCAACCAACCACAGCCTGACGTAGGCATCCAGCACCCGTGGCCAACAGCAATAAGAGTGTGCGACAGTGTCATAGTTTGTGGTTACCATACCCAGACGTCAATAAGAGAGGAATTATGATGGAGACCTCAACTTCTAAATCATCTAGTCGAGCATGGCCACACAGGAAGCTTCTTTATCATGTCTGGATGCTGGGAAGAGATTTATGGAGCCGTTTTGTTTTTTCTCTCACCTGATGGCACACAACAAAGTGTGTGTGTGTGTGTGTGTGTGTGTGTGTGTGTGTGTGTGTGTGTGTGTGTGTGTGTGCACGCTTCAACATTGATTAGGACTTTAACAGTCTGCATCCTACAATAACACCTACGTACAGTACACTGGTGTTTAGGGTTAAACAATACCTGACTGGCACAATATTTAGAGTTGCAGAGATTATTATGAGTATCCCATAGGCATAGACACTTCCCCCATGACTAGCAGCCCTCAGTTGATTGTGTTTCCCATCGTAATTGAAAAGGATAATGTAAAGTAATTAGATTAGATCAGTTATTTTCATTGCATTTAAAGTGCAAATAACATGCATTTTAAAACGGCTTTTAATATTTAATATCATATTGTCTATGTCCATCAAAGTTATTTCTAATGGTTTGATCCTCAATCACCACTCTGATATAACCAGGCCTTGTCATTTCTTTCTGGACTTTGAAAGCAGTTTTAGCTGCAATACCACAATGTCCTGAGGTGGTGGGGGTGCTGATATGCAGATTATTTAATATTTGAGTCATTATAATACTGAAAAAAACAGATTCGTTTCCATTCCATGCCAGCTTGGAAAATCAACAATGGTGGACATTGTAAACAAAGTGGAAATGCAAATTTGAAACTGAAGACTGAAGAAGGAGGAAATATACAAAGTAGGGTGACATTGATGACATCACGATGAGACCAAAATCAGTTGAGCTGTTCCTGAGAGCAATTTCCATTAAAGCACCTATATGATATGAAAGCCTGATTGTTCAGAATTGGTTATTTGTGGGGAGAGAAAACACATATGGGAGCCCCAAAAACACAAAATAAATTGAAAAAGTTGAATTTTATGTTATAGGTCCTTTAAAGTGCATTTATTATGCCAAATCGTGGTGCTCCCTAAATATATATGGATGGATGATGGATATATGCACAGTTGCACACACATACTCATAGCTATGAATATTGAAAACTAAAGTAGTTATCGGGAAGATCAACTAAATGATGACAAAGTACTACTTCACTGCACCAGGCGAGAGGGGAAGAGAAAGATGTCAATATGACAGTTCCCCGCAAATGTGTCCTCTGGGGATCTTATCAACCACTGTCAGATAATCATTAATTCAAGCTTTTTCTTACTCCCAGGCCATGGCACTGCTCCCATTTTCATACTTCACTTCCGTTCAAATCCCAAAATGAGTTGCGGAAATGTCCTTTTAAGCATTACTCACATATACATGTGGGTCAGTTTCAACATTCCTCAGAGTTAAATTAGTTTTTAGAGATGAATTTGTTAATGTCATGCTAGTCTAATACTATGGCAGCCCTCCATTCATTTCTTATTGACTTTTGTCTCTCCTATTTAGTCAAGCACGTCTTGCATGGTGGTGGGACCACATATAATACATAGTATACACACACATATAAACAGTAACACATATACGGCTGAGGGGGCATTTTGCTGCTGCTCACAATGCTGTTTATAGGGCTAGAATTAGGGTTTGGGGTATGTTAGGCATGTAGTGGTTATGGTTTGGGGAAAGAAGGTATAGTGGAAATCAATGGAGGATCCTCACGAGTGAAACCTGAGTGTGTGTTTGTGTTAGTGTTGCTTCTTGGACTCATAGGTTTACTTCTGCGCTTTCCATTGTTTATTTGTCACTGATCTGATGAGAGACAGCTGGCCTGTGTGATGTTTTGTCTGTGACCGGTGTGTGTGTGTGTGTGTGTGTGTGTGTGTGTGTGTGTGTGTGTGTGTGTTATACTTGCTGCCTTACTGTGCACATATGCATCTATGTGTACATGCGTTCGTGTGCTTGTGCACTGTGTAGGCCAAGCGTGCAGACTTCAGTTCAATCTGTATTTGTATGTGCGTGCGTTGTGTTTACATGTACTACATGGGCGTGTCTGTTCATAGGTTTGCGTGTGTACTTAGGTGTGTGCACATGCACACACGTCTGTATTGTTCCACAGTGCTCTGCAATAAAGACATAAACAAAAATAAAACTGTTGTTGAACTGAAGTAGAGTGAGTTTCTAAATCTATGCCTCCCGCTCTACTTTTCCAAAACAAGTCGGCCATTTTAGGGTGACAGTTCTATAACAGGGATGTCACTGTCACAGCCAAACTATGGGCCACTCACACACACAGACCCATGTGTATATATAAGTGGACCAGTAATTAGACTGTGTAATGTAACCCTTGGCCCTTGTGTTGTACTGTATGACAAATGAGGCAGTGGCAGTGAGCACATACAGTAGAGTGGTCATTATGTGGAGGCGTGGACCGACATCCTGTTGTGTCTAAGCCGGCTGACCTGTGCTGAGTTTCTACAAAGCATCTTGATGCAATGATCAAGTTTTATGATATCATTGCTTTATTCACCTACATTGGAACACTTAGGGTAGTTTTGAGAAACCCCAGTTCAGGGTAGGAGAAACCTGAATGAAGATGTGCCGGGCCAAACTTCGCTTGTGAGTGTTAGATTGGATAGTTATTTGGATCCATTGTTCGTTGTTACAAGAGAGAAGATGGGTTTTAGAAACCAAACCTAATTTTCTCTAAACAAGCTGGTTCTGAATGTACTGGTTTTGTTTTGTTTTTTCTTTAAAAATCTGTCTCCAGTCCTGATTGGCTTTCATGCAACTGATAGTGGTCACTGTCCACAGGCACACGTTTAACATTTGGTCAAAAGTCCTCACTATGTGACAATGAGAGGGTCTCTTTTTGTATGTCTTAGGTGAGCAAGTGATCAGTGATCATAAATGTAGCTTCTTAAAACAATTTAAAAACAAACCACCTAATATTAAACTCTTTCACCCCATCTCGTCTCTGTGAAAGTGACCATGAGAATGTGCAGAAGGGGCTATATACCTTTGCAGAATTGTAGAGAGCAAGATGATAAGAACATTAACTTCAGACCATGGGTGACTCCTCTTCTCTCCACTGTTCCAAGGGGAGGATGAGCTTACGGGTATACTGATAGTGGCTTTCTGCATCCGCTCTCTCCTCCGCCCATGCCCGGTGCAAGGCTCGTCTGGGTTTGCAGTCATGCCGATCAGTCCTCACCTTTGCTGAGATCTCTCCAGTCACACCCTGACTGTGCCCCTTGCTTCGCCTCAGGCGCCCAAGGAAAATAGGAGCGGGCGATGGAAACAAAAAAACCCCTCTGGATCACATTTTTTTTAATGATATCTGTATATCCAACACAAACTCCCACGTATTCTCTTGCTGTCTCCCAGACCTGTCTCTCAGTTTTTCTCACACTCCCTCACTCTTTTTGTCTTGTTAGCTCTCTCTCTCTCTCTCTCTCTCTCTCTCTCAGATAGATTGATTGAGTATTTTAGACACAAATATAAACGGCACAGTAGTATAGTAAGACATTTTGACATTTAGGTTGTGTATCACAAATATGTCCTGGGGACTTGTTTCCATTGTGGCCCTCTCTCCCCCTCTCTCTCTCTCTCTCTCTCTCCCTTCCTCCCCCAAAACACACACACACACACACACACACACACACACACACACACACACACACACACACACACACACACACACACACACACACACACACACACACACACACACACACACACACACACACACACACACACACACACACACACACACACACACACACACTTTATCCTATTCCTTTCTCTTTCTTTCCTTCAATTGCCCCCCTCTCTTGATACAGTAGCTGAGTGTAAGGCTCACCCAACCCCAACACCTGCTATTACCACAACAACCCCAGGGGTTCTTTATTTCACATTAATGTTTCCAGGTTGAGCATGAGCATGCATGTTCCTCTTCTGCAATATATTATGTTATTTTATATGCATTCATACTGTAAACACTCACACCTGGGGGAGCTTCCCAGTAGTAGCTGAGTACAGTCCGTATGCTCATCAGTAAAACTGCAGGTGGGAGAGAAATGCTATGCTCAAGGGTTATTAAGACTTGCTTTTCGCATGTACATATCTATACACGTTGGGGGAATTGACCCGCCAAGTTTCCTGGCTCAAAACTTAAGCCAACAAGATATTCCATATGTACACAATTTAATCTTTTAGTTGTGCTATATGGTCATCTTTGCTTATCACTCCCAACAGGAGGGATCAGATGTATTCACTACATTATGGTGAATCCTTGTACTCTACTGTGTAGGCCTATACCTCTCTGCTCAGACAGTGAGCATCAGGAGGTGGCATTCTATTCCTATCACTCTGTGGTCTGGCTTGCCCAGAGAGGACTGCAGTACTGGGGCACACCACCGTCCAGCAGACCCACAGCCTATTCTAATTTGGTGATGAGCTGTAAAATGACCCGGCTGGCCTCCTTGGCGGCCGGGCTGCGATGGCGAGAGTGGGATTCCGCAGGGATTTCCTTACCAACCGGCAACCGCTCTCTCTCTTTCTCTGTCATTCGCTCACAACCCCTCAGACCCACAAACGCATTCTTGCCTTCACCCCTCCTCGGACCCACAGGGACCGCAGGCCAAGTCTCAAGTGCACCGTGGCATTGTCCTGCAACCCCTGGGTAAGGTGAGACATGAGGAATTATTGATGACAGTGCTAGGCATGGCACCTGACTGGGCCCCGGTCAGCAGACACCTTCTCCAGCCTCCTGCTGAGGGGTCACCCTCCTGCCACCCCATTAGCACTAATTGGCTTAAGTCACTTTAGGTGCCCCGCCACTAGCTTCTGCCCTTTTCATATGTGTCATCGGGTGCTTATGTGTCCCATCCATTTCAATAACCAATTAGATATATTGGTGATCGTCGTTTGGTCCATGTTGAGAAATACAGTATAACTCACTTAGCATAATTTGGAAGTACTGTATGGTGAGCCAGGTGAGTGGAGGTTGAGAATGTGTTGAATGTGATCTGTCAGTTGGCTTTGGCATCAAGGGCAGGTCTTTAGATATTATGACAGGGTCATGTTCATGGACAAATTACAACATTAATGCTAATAGGGCAATACAATTATGCCCTGAATCCTGACTTCATGGCAAACACAATTGTTCTTAGGGTCTGAGTGAATTTAATTTGCCTACCAATATCATCCTCTACACTCCTCTACTGGTGTCTCAGAGAAATTCTGTTACATACATAACAGATGCACACCAGATTCAGACCCAAAACATCATGGTTACATGGAAGTCACTTCAACCCACTGATCCACTGACCACCACCCTATGAGCTTAATATTCTTTATTGTTTCATTTAGGACTCTAGGGGAGGTGGATTGCTGGTTGTAGCCATGAGCCAGGCTAATCCCTGGCCACAGAAGCGGTTTAAAACACTCTGGTTTCAGCTAATCTTGCCTGCTTAGACCCAGCCGAGCTTGAAACCCGCTTCTTCCATGATAGGTATGGCCAAATAAAAGGTCTCTCCCAGCACTCTCCATGAAAGGAGTCTGTGTGCTCTGTGGATTAGTCTACTCGTGTTTTTTTCTTTGCCTCCCTTCCCTCTCCCCTTCTCTTTCTCAATTAGACTGAAAATGATGAAAAAATAAAGACTCCCCTGTTTGCTGCAGTAGCACAAGGATCTACGTGTTCCATACTAATCTCTGCGTCCTTATAGATTTGGAGGTATTCTGAAAATATGTGGACCAGTGTTTGTTTGCAGATGGTCTTAGGGCCCATCTTGTAATGCTCTCCAACCGCATTATCGCATATTTGTGTGTGTGTGTGTGTGTGTGTGTGTGTGTGTGTGTGTATATATATATATACATATGCGTTATGCTTATGCCATCATTCCTCAAAGTTTTTGAAGCATGCCTCAAAACAGTTTAACGCAGGTGGTATTTTTATTTATTTAAATATTTTTAAGAAGGCATGTCTTTAAAATACTTTTACTTATCCACTACACTGAAGTGCAAGTAAAATAATATTGTTTGCAAAGAAAAAAAAGTATTCTATTAATAACCGTGTCACTTTAAACGGTTAAATTGGGGAGGTAGACGTAGATTGGATCATAGATATATATTTATGGATTGGATAATGCCTCGCTTATGTGAACAGGCACATGTATGGGCAGCTTTACTGAAAAGAGGGGTCCTTCAAGTTCAATATGGCGCATGTTTTGGTTCTTCACAGCCGCGGCGTTGACAGGTAGCAATTGGCTATTATTATGTCACCGTTACTGCTAAATGTTATTTTGTGAGTTTCTGCAAAAAAATAATTAATCAACTGTTGTGTTTTTCCTGTTCTTGCTCAATATTTGTGTTAGAGAAATAGGGAATTGTGCTGTGTTTTTCCCTTTCTAAAACTTGCCTGGCTGCATTTACCAGACTGCTGTTTGTTGACTTGTTTGACGTTTGTCTTACTCTTGTCTCTACATAAGATAGGCTAAACGGCGCAGTTTTGTTTTAAATCGGTGAATGCAGGACTGCTCTTTAACAATGTACGAGACCAGAGTGACGAGGAATGATAGAGAATGTAACAGCAGCAGGACTTACTTGCTACTACACTGTAGCTACAGTGTTCACTGATCATGCTGCCTTCAGACTCAGTGCCTTAATTGATGCGACGTTGTTCTGTGTCTGTGAAATCCTCGTTTCAGTTTACGTTAGGCTTTCTGACAATAAGGCTTCGCTTTCAAAGATAAACATTTGCGACGAATCTGACACAAAGTGAGGAAAGGGAAAGTGTGTGTGTGTGTGTGTGTGTGTGTGTGTGTGTGTGTGTGTGTGTGCGTGCGACTGACTGAGACCGTGTGTGCCCTCTGTGTAAAGGCAATTATACCACCATTACAGCATTGCAAATTTTACATGGATAAATTAACTGGATTGTAATATTTCGGTTCATAATTATGTGGAATGCAATTATTCTAAAATCATAAAATTGGCTATACCCTTTCACATTATTAGATTAATTATTACAACTTTTAAACTACCCTTTGTAATCGCATAAACATCTGATAGTGATACTGAATTCTAAAATGCACAATTGTACAATATTTGTATGTTTTCAAGAATTCTCAGAATGTACAATGACACTTAATTTAAAATGCCCATTTGATATTTCCACGGACTATAGTAATTGTTTTGTTTGTTTTTTAATGTTCTGTTTATTAATTTTTGGTTTTTTACAAATATCGAAGTAAATTGAGAAATAAAAACAGAGTGACAAATACGAAAAAAAACTAAAACACACAACAAACTCCAAATCAAGACAACCAAAGAACATTCAAAACACAAAACAATAAAAACAATATATAAAAAATATATATAAAAAATAAAAATAAAACTCCAATATAGTCAATAAACGTAGCAGATCACGGTCACAAACATCATCCAGACAAGACAGGTTGGCCAGTCAGGCGACAGTTATTCAGGTTCAATCAGGGGCACAAGTTTAAGGCGGTCAACATGAGATAGAAAAGGCACAATTTAGTCAATATTCAAAGCAGATCACGGTCACAAACATCATCCAGACAAGACAGGTTGGCCAGTCAGGCGACAGTCAATCAGGTTCAATCGGGTGCACAAGTGTAAGGCGGTCAACATGAGACAGAAAAGGCTGCCATGTTTTACTGAATTTGGAGATTGAGCCACGCAATGTATATTTAATTCTTTCCAAAATTGCCAGAAGCGTCACAAAAGCGACAAGGTCAGATTGATATTTAGGCAGGGGGATAGTATCAGGAAGGACGCCAAATAGGGAAATAATAGGGGATGGCTCTATGGGAGGACTATAGTAATTGTAACGATTCCTGAATCTGGATGTGACTATTGCTGCGTTCACACTGGCAGATGCAAAAGATACAAAGCTACACATTCATAGCGTTCATGTATTCATAGCGTCCAATTTATTCGAACTGTTCCAGAATACGGTTGCCTGGTCCCCGCTGGCCATGATTCACATTGGCCTTCATTCTTTCGCACCCGAGTACACTACATTCAACTGTATATAAATGCTTTCACATGATTGTATCCGAATACACTTCAATCGGTCCCGATGCGGTACGCAGCATTCACACCATAGATAAAGGCTAGATGGCTCAAGGCGGAGTCTCTGACGTAGTTCACCCGGCGGCCATCTTGCTGAGGGGTAGCCATGGTTCACATGACACTCGTACTTCACGAGCGTCATGGCTTAACTTCCGCCTGTTTTACGCGATCGATACATTTACATTGTAAACGTGTACATAAACATTCAGATTTCGCCCAGGCCGTAGCGTAACGGTCTGGGCACCGGACTGGTAATCCAGTCGCAGTGTGCCGCGGGTTCGACTCCCGGACCCGACACGGCCTTTACTGCATGTCATCCCCCCATCTCTCTCCCGTTTCCTGTCAGCCTACTGTCTGTCCCTTCAAAAATCAATAAAAGGCGTAAGCCGCAAAAAGAATATCTTAAAAAAAAAAAAAAAAAAAAAAAACATTAAGATTTCAAATATAAAGTACTCACCACGTGGACCACGGATGTTAGAAATTTACTGAGACAGCGATTAGCACTGCTGCATCCAGCGTTGTTTAATAAAAGGAATTTTTATCCGAGCGTTATTTTTCAACTACGGCTTTCAACTACGCGCCCCTATCGGTCGGGAGGAGTGTGGCACCCTGAAGCACTGGGTGTGTTCGATATAGGCACGCTGACCGCGCTGCCAATACAAACTAATAGGCGAGTGCGCTCCTGGTGTGCAACTTTGAATTTTCCAAATGAACCCCATTTGAGATGGGGTTGTTTTTATTAAACAAAGCGGGATGCAGCAATGCTAATCGCTGCTTAATGTTTTTTATATGAATGTATGCGGACGTCTCTGACGTTTATAACAAACCAAACTGTTTGAAAATCGGTTGACAATTGAGCAAGTTATGGTTATTTAAAAAGTACATAGACACAATGTTATGCTGCCCCTCGGTAAGATGGCCGCCACGTAGCAACGTCGCTCTCCATTGGCCAGAGTGCGGGTGAGCCATCTAGCCTTTCTTATATATATATATCTATGATTTACACTACCAAGTGCCAAGTGGTCCCGAGTGCGCATCCGGGACCATAGTGTGACTGTGAATCCCCCCTAATCAACTTTTTTGAGGGGCACTAGCCCTTCCTACATCCAGCTTTTAGTGTATATTCACAAACTTTGTCTTACACAAAAATGAAATTCACATTGACAATGAATGGAACATTTTACGTCATAGTATCTGAGCAAAATGTCATAATGTCTATTTTACGTCATGAATCTGATGTACGTATTGTTCCATGATAAGAGTGCCCCTCACTTCACACTGGTGTGTAGCTGTTGTAGCTTTTTCAGCAGCTACAAACATCAGATGTATCAGATGTAGCTGGCTTCCATTGAAAATGAACCGTAGACTGTATCTTTGCATCTGCCCTGTGAACGTAGACTTATAGACCCTCCTACATCCAGCTTTTGGTTACCGTCCACTTCGTCCCCACGTCTCAATATTTCAGTTGTTCAGATGATGTATAATGATACGCCCCTCACTTCACACGGGTGTGATTTTTATATAAATAGGAGATCTGGGCCATTGCCCACCTCTACACAGCTTATTCCAGTAACCAAAGAGAAACCTGAATGAGCATGTCTGCAGCTCCACTTCACGATTCAAAATCAAGTTTGCATGTACAGTACTATGTTGATATGTGTTTTTCAGACATTTAACCACTTAGACCTGACCTTCAGTATACTTGGTAAACCTGACCTTATGGCCAAAGCTCACAACACATCACATTGTGATCTTGTAGATCTGCTATTTTTGGCAAATGGTCCAAAAATAGAGTAAGGATGAAGACTCCTGTCTAAAAGTCAGTTACTGGTAATGCCAAATTGCCAATTTGTTATCTTTAATGGAAATTATTTTTGAGTAAAGACACCGAACTGCTCTCTCAATGTTACTTCCTCAAGAATTTGCAGACATTCTTGAGTGAGTCTGAAATGGCCAGCCTCATTATGTTCTACTCTGATGTATCACAAACATAATTTGTTTTCATGTTTTGGCTGCAGGGCATCACGTTCTTGGAGCACTCTGTCTCACATAGTGGCAGAGGATGACACATCGGCTGTCGGGCCTCTTGTGTCCCTTTTGTCCTCTAGTGTGCAAGTAAATCACCTAGCAGAGGAAATAGGTGATAATACAAACAGATAACGTCTTGGGTACCTGTTGGCCACAGTCAGTACCTCCTAAATCAAATGACACTGTTGGGTGCTCCATTAGTGCAAGCCTCAATGAGAGCCACAAGCCATTGAGTCCTTATCTGCAGTGGCCCCTGCGTAGCATTCACGCCGTTGATGTGAACAATGCTACCTCTTCCCGCTCACTGGCGCCGTGAGTGACAGTGGGTGTGGGTCCACTTGTGTCTGACTTCATCCTCTAACTGACAGGGAAGGGGGTGTGTGTTTGTCCAGGCCAGATACCCCCCGCATCACCACCAACATCAACACCACACCACCCGCCACCGGCCAAGTGACCAATGTCTCTGTCACACAATAAAGGGTGTGTGTGCACTGCTGCCACTTCCTACCCTGTTTATCTTACTAGGTTTTTATAATGGACCTGGCGCTCCATTTGACACATCGGTTTCCTTCTCCTCGCCTGCAGGTTCTGTGTGTGTTTGGGGGCGGGGGTGCTGAGCACTTCTGTCTTGTGTGATAACTGCAGTTGCCTGGGGGTAACAATTCTTACTGTTGGTTTTAAAATGTTGATTGTCTTGGAATTTAAGTTTAAGCTTATTCTACAATTTAATGGATGTAAACTCGGCGAATGGGGATACTTCTCCCTATTTGTTGATTTTAGATTGTCACAGGAGTATGTCTGGAGGACAGGCACTGCCTATGAGCATTTTGAATATTCCCAGTGCCAAGGGCTCAGGGGCCCAACATTTTAAATGGCTGGTTTAACAAATATTAGCCATCCAGTCATATATTGTTCTCCTGTGGCCCAAAATTCTAAGCAGATCATGTAATGAGGGGTTGGAAAGTAATAAGTAGGCGATTGAAAACAATGTGTATGATGATCTATATGACTTCATGGCAGATTTAGTGCCTTCTTCAGGGTAATGAAAAGTTTAAAACCATATCTTGGAAGTAAAGTTCATGTTAGTTATTAGGGATACATATGATTTGTAGTGTGCGAAATAAGAAATGACAGTCCTAGTGGCAGAGTTGGTCTCCACACACCTCAACTTGCAAATGCTTCCTCTCCTAATGAGGAATGGCAAAAAGAAATAGGAAATAGCAGATAAAGCCGTCGGTTCTGATAAAGAGCAGAATGACTAATTGCTGAGGTATTATATGGCAGCAAAAGGAGGGATTTAACTACTTTCTCTGAAACATTCAGCCTCAAAGGCTATTATTAATTTTAGTTTGTCTGCACTTGCATCCTGGACGTCTAGAAGTTGAGGTTTCTTTGTGTGATGAAATATGATTCTAGATTGGCAGGTTATAGCCCATCTTGGCTTTAACCGTCCACAGGTCAGCCTATCTAGACTGCATGCTTTTCAGCTATGTGTAAGCTACTTTCAAATTTTCATCACACAGCTCAGATCTCATATTTGATGATGAGGATATCAGAACAGGGGATCTTGGGATCCCATGCCTCCGTAATGGCTCCTGTGAAGCTGGGCCATTATAGAGCTACTATAATAAAAAGCTGCCTGTGATCAGTATATCCCTCCCTCCCTCCCCTGCTGCTCTTTATTTATGAATGGCAGAATATGACAGGGAGGGGGCAGCTCAGGTGGACTAGCTGCCGATCACATGATACTAGCACCAAAGAGCCAGGCGAGGAATGTGGACAAGACTTTCCTTTCCTACGCAAACCCAAAAAGAAAAACTTTTGAAGACCCTCCCTCCCTTCCTCCACGGCAGCAGCAGTTCTCATATATAGAGTCCAGAGGAGGTGGATGGCAAGGTCTGGAGGGAGGCACAGATAGTGGGTGCGTTTGATCTGAAGGTCGCCAGCCCCTTGCCTGTGTTGAGAGATGCCTTGGCTGGCCAAGGCTGGCTCTTATTTAATAACATGAAGGGGAAGCGGACCTCTCTCTCATAATTAGGGCCTAATTACCCTGCAGGTGTGGACAGACGGCCCGAGAAGAGACAAACTGCCTTTATCCACAGACTTAGAGTCAGATTACCTCCAGAGCTGTCTTATCTGTTACCGGGCCAGTAGTAGCCTCGCTTCTTCCATGTTAGCTCCCAGGCTCAGGTATATTAGACAGTCAGCCTGATTTATTATTATGCCCCGTCCTCCCACGGCATACACAGATTTAATTAGGCCCGCCTACTTATCACTGCTTCTGTATGTGGGTACATGCCAAGAAGGTCCATTTTGAAATGGAGTGACCGGACCCTTTGGTTATATGGTTATCTATTTTCAATCACGTTTTGAAAGATACTTAACTTTATTAAAATGGGTGGGAGCACAAGGGGTACTTTAGAGATGTGGACGTAGCTTTCTTTTCATCTTTTGTCCATTAAGGGGCCTTCAAATAATCTTTATACACCATTAAAATGCAGCTCAGTGGACAAAAAAAAGAAAATGTGATATTTTTATAATGACAATCTATCTATCTCTATACTAATCAGGCTGCACAACCCATATTGAAGTACAATACAATAGTCAAACTGTAATTTCACTAAGTGATTTATTTGTTTTGGTATGACACAGATGGATGTTTGACAAGTGACGGGGGCCCTTAGCTTAGGAGCGCTTGGTTTGTTTGCCTGGTTGCGACTTTTGGTTTACTGCGATGACAATTGAAGCGTCTTCCTCAAATAGCTTTTGAGTGACATCCTGCCAGTGGGTTGTTTATTTGCTGACTCCCACCCACCCACATGCCGCCTGCATGTTTCGGGTTTGCCCAGTGGGTTTACTAACGGCCAACGTAACAACAGCACCATTGTTGATGACGCTGGAAATGCTGATGCCAGAAACATAGAAATTATAAAGGCAACAGTCCACTGAGGCAGTAGTGAGTGGCGGTCTGGTGAGGTTAGGCCATTTTACCATGTTACATAATGACATAATACATCATTTATTATGTACAGATGCAATCTGTCTCCTGGGCGAAAGAGCCAGGAAATCTGGTAGGTGTGGGAGTGCAACGACGTCTACATAGTGGGTTCAGGCTCGCACCGGCACCCATGAGGAATTTAAACCACAAAATGGCACCCTTGAGCCTATTTGAGCCGTAGAGGTTTGGTGTCCTCCTCTACGTTCTCAGAGGGCGGGGGTGGGTGTTGCCTCTCCCCTTTTATGTTCGCAGTTCTACTCCACTCGTCGGCGCAGTCAAGACCCCTCCTATTCCTTGTCCCAGATGGCATTTTTGGTCAAAACAACGTTTCTTTGATGGCACAGAGACGACGCTGTGGAGGCCTCCAGTGCCCCGGCTGCCGGCATAGATCCATCTTGTAAACACCCGTTAAACTTACTAGGATATGTCAACTTCCGGAAGTCTGGAAATGTGGCAAATTTTTCAATAAATGCTAGCGGTGTTGAGAGCCAATAATTCCTTGATACCTAAAAGTGGCAGCAGTAGCCAGCAGCGCCCGTGATCACCCGGTCCCTGTCCCTGCCGACACCAACAGCACCGCTGCTGCTATTAAACCAAGCAGTGGTGACCGGGCACCCATTTTGGTGTCGGCATCATGTTATGCTTTAGCTATTGAAAAATCGCAGATCTACAAGCTCATATCGCGCCACCGAGTGGCGCGATACGAGCTTGTAGGTCTGCTATTTTTGAAAAATCGAAGAGCGACTGACATTTCTAGAATCTGATCTCAGGTCAGAATGGGTTAATCAGACCAGTGTGTGTCCAGTGGAAACCTCGTATGAATCTGATCTCAGGTCAGAATGGGTTAACTACTTATCTGGTGCCCTCCTGGGTCCTTGGACCCCACTTTGAGAACCACTGGCATAGAGGCTCTGGCTAAAACGCATAAACGGGCATATGTTATCATTGCTGTCGGCAGAAACCTCGGCTCTTCCATATTTTTAACTTTTCATGTTTTTCCATGAATTAATTCCTTATCGGATCCTACTCCGTCATACTACAGTGTCACTGTTGTGTTTTTGACATTTGAATCCTGAAATGTAGCATTTGTGGATATGAGGTTTCCACCCGACGTCCCGGCGCCAACAATATGTGATTCCAGTGATGGGTTTATTAAGCACCACTCACTCACTCACTCACTCACTCAGTGAGCACGTCACCAACGTCCTTGTCAGCCACTGCTGTTTTCTCTTTGATTGACATCGAGCCACTACAGGTGGAAGGTGTTTATATTGTGAAAAAATTGCCTGTTCCACAAGCCTCCAACCACCCACATACACACCCTTCTCTCTGGCTCTCTCCGGCTTAGAGGTCCATGGGGGCTTGATGCAGAATGACAATAAAGGGAACCTTAATCCACCTGTTATCAGGGTGAGCCTCCTGTCACATATACACATATAGTACACAGGTCTCTGGCAGAGGAATGCAGCCTCCCCACCCCATTCATAAGAAACATAAGGCTTAACTAATGGACCCTCACAAAATGCTGTTGACATTCTTTTTTTACCCTTTTGTCATTTTCTTCATACCGTAGAAGTTGAGTTGGTACAGTACAGGGCTCTGTGAGTGAGAGGTCATACCACGGCTGTTGTCTTGGCCTAGAGATGCATTGATAGCAAAGGCAGGTCACAATAGGAGGGTGGTAAAGAGTTATTATATCCTGCTGCTACAAAAGTTCCACAGCATTACAAATTTCAGAGCCAATAAACCAAACTACATTTTTCTTATTTTTTTCACATGTTTAACAAATATAACTCCCTTACCTTGGGTGATATTAATGTCCGTCTGTTTATTTATATATATATATATATATATATAATGTGTTGATATTTTTAGTGATAGTAAGCTGACAGGAATTGGGGGGAGAGAGACGGGGAGTCACACGCAGCAGAAGTCATCGGGATTGGGAGCCGAACCCGCAACACGCCGTCAGGCTGGATTAGCAGCCTAGTTGCTGGCCCGGGCCATCTGTTTACATTTTTGAGGGGCGCTAGCCCCTCCTATATACAGGTTTACTGTTTGTCTTTAGTTCAATGTTTGTTTAATAAACGGCATTGACAATGAAGGGAAAACTTACGTCATGTTTTGTGACTCATTACGTCATATTGTCTCTTTATCGTTAATGGCATTTAATGTTTGTGTTTGGCACCGTCTGTTTTACATCACCATTTCATCACCTAATCAACATGATTCTGTGGACTGTCTGGGAGACAGCGATGTCCTGTTGGGCTACTGACATCCAGAACGCTATGGAACATATGATCAGCATTGTGATCACACAATTTGAATATTGATCATTCACCTGCTTAGAACATAATGTGATTTAACTGAAATTTAGGAATTGATAGTTGCATTCGTACTCGTAGCCACAAGCGTTCTTCTTGTCTGCCTGAAGGTAATGGGATTGTATGGATGTGATGACTATGCTCTTTGTGAGATGTTAGACTGTGGTGCCCTTCCCTTAATTAGGAAGGTTGGCCCGAGGTTCCATCTTTCCGCTTCACAAATTTAACATGGACAATTTAACCACTAACTTCCAAAATGAGCTGCTCCCAAATACCTCGGGCTCCGGTTTCAGCGTGTGCTGAACGCCGCTGGGTCAAGGGTTATGATATGTCAAGAGTCAAATAAAAGGGGACAGGATTGGCATGTGGCATGGGGCTGACGGTCAGTAACCACGGTGACCTACCTCCCAACAGGTCACCTGTACTGGTCGCAATTTCATTTATTTAAGATTAGGATCGTTGTTCAATTATAGCCCTTTCATTTGGCTTGTAGATGAAAGTGGTTTTCAGCTCTGTTTGGCATTTCATTCTAGCTCATACTGACCTGCTATATGACGTACTGTAGGGAACAACCAATACTGTATATCAGTTTGACAGATATATATAGGCCATTATTTTACTTTTTTTGTTTTTTTACAACATTAGTATCTGCAATTTCAAGGTCAATGTCTTGGTTTTTTAACCATTTCAACCTGGTGTTGTGTTTTTGTGCAAGTCTTCTGTGCCTTTCACCTAAGCTAACCTGATCAGTCTGATTGCATAACATATTAAAATTATTTTATGCAATAGATAAGTGAATCATTCCATTTGGGCTGTGGCATTATGTGTTTTATTTTTTTAAACTATTTGTTAATTCATATAACAAATTAGGCCAATCTCTTAAGTTGAATCATGCAAAAAAAAAACATTAGTCAACTAAGACTCCCTCAATCAATTTGTCGACTAATCGAGGTCAGGCCTAGTATTTAGTCTAGGATTGACAGACCTACAAATCTGGAGCTCATTTCTTAAATATCAGATTCAGAATAACATTTAGAGTAGGAACAATAAAATAGCAGGCCTATCAAGTCAATCAGGTCTGCTTTCCTTCCCGTCTATTTGACATTGACACACGATTTCCTTCTGGCATGTTTGCAGTGGGCTGTGATTTCCACCACGGCCCTGCCTTACGGCAAACACACAAAGCGGGCCTGCCTTCTCCTCTGCCTGTGGAACAACTGATGTTGATCTGAAGTGCAGTTTAAAAAAAGAAAAAGCTCAAATGTCTGTCTGTTTACAGTAATTAAGCTGTCACCAGGCTGTGATTTATGACGAATTGAGTAAGGGCAGCGTTATCGTGTAGCCTAGAAGGAGAAATGGAAAGAAGGCAGAATGATACAGAGAGGCAAGGCCACTGTAGCTATCATAGCATCTGACAGACACAGAGGCTTGTAAGCACCGTGTTACCCATGCTCCACCACTCCAGTTGTCTGACCATGTGACAATATGGATAGAGAGACTTGGAAACAAGACATGAATAGTGCCCATCAGTCTGTGACAAATTCATTTTGTCCTTTTAGGCCCTTTTACTAAATATCTGTGTGTCGTCAACTACTTCACAATCTCACTCGATAAAATCAAGCCTCTCTCTGGATTATTATCGTCTTTGTAGGCTACATTGTCACAGCCATTAGTAGTATCCTTCAGTGGATACGTTTAAAGTGAGCCCACACTAGTATTTTCAGGACACATTTGTAAATATATATATATATAAATATTATATAGTCATTGATAGCAAAGCTGCTACTCTGTTTGTTCTTCCTTTTTGTTCCAAGTGAATGAATTACAGGTGTTAATACTAATTTCTCTTTCAGTTCATGAGGTGCCCTGGGTGTATGGCTTCTAGATGGTACATACAGTGAAGCAGTGATGTCACGTCCGTCCCCGTCCCCCATCTACATGCTGCGGGGGGCTGGTGCAGCTCTCAACACCCTGCACTTCAGCTGCCATGGGGGGGGAACCCCTCTCCTCTTCTCCGGGTTAGCCCTTTTTTTTATGTCGTTTCGCCTTCAGTCTTGTTCTATATGACGTCTGCATGTAAAAAGGTTTCCCTTGTCGTTTAGCGATGACATGCATAAAGCACTAGGAGATATACTTGGTACAAGTGAAAACAATCGTTTTTTTTTAAATACATCCAGTAAACTCCTAAATGCATCGTTTAACAATGAAATCCTTGAGCAAACAACAAATACCTGTCTAGCAATCACTTCCTAGTCATGTCCCTGTGGTGTAATGTCATTAACTGGTGAACACATTAATGATGACGTCATACTGAGGTGCCCGGATGGGGCTTATGTTGACAAGCTGTACCTACTTGTAAGACACGTTGATTTGATGCTTGAAAACTATCGTTCAGTAAACTATACTTACCCAAGCTCTTGTAGTATTCCTTGCCTCTAACAAAGAACACAACATGGTATCAGAAGTGGAGCTACTTTGAGTGACAGTGCGCGGCGAGAGAAAGTGACTTTATTCAAGAGAACAAAAAGTACACACGAGCCGGCATGAACGTGGACGGGGGCGCGGCGCCGCCGGGAGCAGCAGCGGTGAATGCAGCACCTCCGATGGCGACGTTCACCATCAAACCACCGGAGCCTTTCGACTTCGCGAAGCCACACGAGTGGGAGAAGTGGATAAGGAGGTTTGAACGCTTTAGACAGGCGAGCAACCTGGACTCTTCCTCCGAGGCAAACCAGCTGAATACACTGGTCTACTGCATGGGGGACGAGGCTGACGACGTGCTACGCGGGATGGTCCTGACGGCCGAGCAGCGCCAGCGGTATGCTACAGTCAAAGACGGATTTGACAAGTTCTTCATCCCGAAGAAAAATGTCATATATGAACGGGCCAAATTCAACAAGAGAGTACAGCAGCCTTCAGAGCCAGTGGACGTATTCATCACAGCACTGTATGCACTAGCAGCGACCTGTGAGTATGGTGATCTACATGATGAGCTCTTGAGGGACAGAATAGTAGTGGGAATTAAAGATTTATCCCTGTCAGAGAGAATGCAACTGGATAGGGATCTCACTCTAGCAAAAGCCATCACAATGGCCAGACAATCTGAGGAAATTAAGAGGCAGCAGTTTGATCTGAGAGAACTAAGTGCCAGCACACCAGCCATGGATGCTATGCATTTTAAGAGGGGAAAACAAAACACATTCAGAAACAAAGATCAGACACAGGGGCAGTACAAAAATTGGAAAACTGTTAAACCTGTGCAAACCAGAGTTGAAAATAAAGCATGTGGAAAATGTGGAAGATCACCCTCTCACCCAGTGTCTCAGTGCCCAGCTAAGAGTGCAGACTGCCACAACTGTGGAAAACGTGGCCATTTTGGAAAAGTGGTTGCAGAGGATGTGGATGGACTGTTCTTAGGTGAATTGGGCTCTGGTGAGGACCCCTGGATGGCTGACATCAGCATTAGGGGCAGCACAATGTCCTTTAAAATAGACACCGGGGCAGACGTCACAGCCATTTCTGAAAAGATGTACAAAGATGTCATGCACAGAGAGGGGGAGCTAGAAAAAGCCCTCAAACCACTCTATGGGCCGGGTGGTGTTAAATTGACTGTCCTGGGGTCGGCCACAGAAACACTCATACAAGGAGAGGAACATTACAGAGAGGGTCTTTGTAGTGAGAGGCCTACAGGTGGCGCTGCTGAGTAGGGCAGCTTCAGTTAGCCTCAAGTTAGTGGCCAGAGTTGACACTATAACCCAGGAGACAGTTAGGCAAACTTATCCTAAACTGTGCGATGGACTCGGGCTGGTTCAGAAGGCCTACACAATCAAACTCAAGCCTGACGCACAGCCATTCTCCCTTAAAGTGACACGGCGTGTCGCTTTGCCACTCATGGGCAAAGTCAAAAAAGAGTTGGAACGGATGGAAAATCTAGGGGTCATCAGCCGCATTGAGCCACCAACAGACTGGTGTTGTGGCATGGTGGTAGCACCCAAGAAGAACAAGGAGGAAGTTCGCATCTGTGTGGACATGACACCACTGAACGTGTCAGTGTGCCGTGAAAAATATATCCTTCCCTCTGTAGAGCAGACGCTAGGCATGCTCACAGGAGCACACTTTTTCACGAAGTTAGATGCAAACATGGGTTTCTGGCAGATTCCCTTGGCCAAGGAATCGGCTCTCTACACCACATTTATCACGCCATTCGGGCGTTACCACTTTAACCGCCTGCCTTTCGGCATCTCCTCTGCCCCAGAGCACTTTCAAAACATGATGGTGTCTGAGGTCACCTCCGGCCTAGAGGGTGTAGTCTGTCACATGGACGACATTCTGGTCTGGGGGGCTACAGAGCAGCAGCATGACGCCAGGACGCATGCTGTACTGGAGAGGGCAGTGAAAGCAGGGGTCACACTCAACATGTCAAAATGTGAGTTTGGGAAGAGAGAGGTCAAGTTCCTTGGTTACATCATCTCAGCAGACGGCATGAGGCCGGACCCAGACAAAACCAGAGCCGTGCAGGACATGAAGGAGCCGACAAATATAAGCGAGCTCAGAAGTTTTCTGGGTATGGTGAACCAGTTAGGGAAATTCTTACCTAACCTGGCGGAGAAGGACAAGGCACTGAGAGATCTACTGTCCAAGAAGAATCTGTGGTGCTGGGGTCACGAACAACAGAGGGCTTTCTGCAGACTCAAGCAGGAGCTCTCCACTGCACCAGTCCTCCAGCTCTACGACCCTAACAAGCCACTGAAGATATCAGCGGACGCCTCGTCCTACGGGCTAGGCGCAGTGATGCTCCAGATGGACAGAGAGGTATGGTCACCAGTAGCGTATGCTTCCAGGTCCCTGACTGACACAGAGCAGCGCTATGCGCAGCTGGAAAAGGAGGCACTAGCGCTGACATGGGCCTGCGAGAGGTTTAGCGACTTCATCCTTGGCCTACATTTCGACCTCGAAACCGACCACAAACCTCTTGTGAGTCTACTGGGTGGGCAGGCTCTGGACGCGCTGCCACCTAGGATTCAAAGATTCAGGATGCGCTTAATGAGGTACTCCTACACAATCTTTCACACACCGGGGAAGAGCCTCACAACTGCAGACACACTCTCTCGTGCCCCACTCAAGGATGGGGTGATACGGGCAGAAAATGACCTGATGGAGGATACTAATATCTATGTTGACTCAGTGCTGGACAACCTTCCTATGAGTGATAAGTACCTAACTGAGCTCCAAGAGCAGCTGTGTGCTGACAGTGTCTGTGCCCAGGTCATGAAGTACAGTGTCGAGGGCTGGCCTGAAAGACATCAGTTACAGGGCCCGGTCAAGCACTACTGGCATGAGAGAGCACATCTCAGTGTGCACAATGGACTGCTCCTGCGTGGAATGAGGTTGGTGATACCTGCCATCATGAGAAATAATGTTCCTGACAAGATACATGAGGGGCACCAGGGGGTAGTTAAGTGCAGAGAAGGTGCAGTTCAGACCGTGTGGTGGCCTGGACTGAGCTGTCAGATAAGAGAGCTAGTGCTCAACTGCAGAGAGTGCATCAAAGAAAGGGTTAACCCCAGAGAACCTCTGCTGCCAACCAAACTCCCGGATGGGCCCTGGCAGAAGTTAGGTGCAGATCTATTCACCCTGAGAGAGAAAACACATCTGCTCATGGTGGATTATTTTTCCAGATTTGTGGAAATGGCACAACTCAGCCCGACTAGGTCCACAGACGTGATAGTCCATCTGAAATCGATGTTCGCACGTAATGGAATTCCCTATCATTTTATGTCTGACAACGTCCCTCAGTTCTCAGGACATGAGATGAAACAGTTTGCAGCTGACTATGGATTTGTGCACGTGACCAGCAGCCCTAGGTATCCGCAGGCAAACGGCGAGGCGGAGCGTGCCGTCCAAACAGTTAAGAACTTGCTCAAGAAGGCCAAAGATCCTTATCTTGCCCTCCTGGCTTACAGGGCCACTCCACTGAGTAACGGCTACAGCCCTGCCCAGTTGCTCATGGGGCGTCGTCTTCGCACCACCTTGCCTGTCCTTCCTGAGAGGTTGAGGCCAGCTCTACCAGACCTGCAGGCCCTTCAGCACAAGGAGCGGGAGAAACGACTGATGGATGCAAAGTGTTTCGATGGGAGACACAGGGCAAGAGCCCTCACAAAGTTGTCACCTGGTGACCAGGTTTGGATTACTGACACAAAGGCACAAGGGACTGTTACATCCGTACACAACAGCCCACGGTCCTATCTGGTGTGTGGACCACAAGGGACGCTGCGGAGGAACCGTCAACATCTCGTGCCTATGCCAGAGTCTCAGGATGTGACTCAACCTGTGCGGGAGAACGTTCTTCCATGCGCAGGCTCTGGGACCTTGTCTCCGTCTAAGCCATCTCAGAGCACACCTAGTGGTGTGAGAACAAGGTCAGGCAGGGAAGTTAGGAAGCCACAGAGACTCGACCTGTAAGAAAGAGAGAAAATAAAACATAATGGTGTTTTGATATTGTGAAAAAAAAGAAGTGGTTTGTTTTTGTATTCAAGGAATGAGACACATTTGGTTTGGTGTTAAAAAAAAAAAAAAAGGACACTGATTTTGTTTTGTTATTTGAATGTTTGACTGTGGTACACTTCGTTTTTCTCTTTAATGGCAACAATGAATAATATGTGACGTATTGATGTTATTCTGTGTAAAAAAAAAAAAGAAGAAAGAAGAGAGTGACCAGATGTTATTTTGCTGTTGGGGTAAAGAAGAAATATGATTTTGATATTTGTGAATTGAAAAGAGATTACAGCTTTGGGTCTTTTCAAACCTTAGTAAGGGGGATGTGGTGTAATGTCATTAACTGGTGAACACATTAATGATGACGTCATACTGAGGTGCCCGGATGGGGCTTATGCATAGACTGTAAAAAATATGGACAAAGCGTTCGCCGGGTCTAACATGAACGTAAAATGAAGCCTGTAATAATATGGTAATTCCTGATGTAAGTCGCCATCTTTCTAGATCCGTTTGGTACCAGCTGGCCATTGGCTGGCTTCGTTTTGGACCAGCTGGCCATTGGCTGCCCAGACAACGAGGCGGGACTTCCCCCCTTCTTCTCCGTTGGTTTTTATTTTGACTCGAGTGGGAGGGGAATCCCGATCATAGACTGTAACGGTAGCCACGCCCCTCAGAACATACGCGATGGTCTTTTTTCTTTATGGTCATTTTTTTAATTAATGGGACCATAATTTTCCAAAAAGAATATTATGACATTATAAATGAGACTTTAAACTAGTGACTGGAAGAAGAAAGTATTCATGACCATGTTTATTAAGGTAATACAGTCTAGGTGAAGTTGGGCCAAAATACATGGGCCTCTATGGAGCTATGGGGCTTTTTGGGTCCAGTCCAGCGCCACAACAGGCCATTATATGAACTACCGATTTCAAATGAGGCTTCACGAAATATCTGGCTGACTGCCCCCCTGGGCTTATGTTGACAAGCTGTACCTACTTGTAAGACACGTTGATTTGATGCTTGAAAACTATCGTTCAGTAAACTATACTTACCCAAGCTCTTGTAGTATTCCTTGCCTCTAACAAAGAACACAACAGTCCCTAAAGACAATTGGATTCTGGATGTCATTAACTAAAGCAGTGTTTCAATTACAAGCACCTCTTGTGTGTTCTTGGGGAGCTTCGACATCATTTTAGTCATCTTTTATATCCACCCTTGGCTTAGAAAACCAATAAACTGAGTTTAAACTCTATTTTCTTGTTCTGTCAAGAGCTGAGTCAATTGCCTAGAATCTTTGTTTGATTTTTTTTTGGTGAGGGATCACATCACTTGGCCCCTTTAAACTCTTCAATCCACCAATGTTTAATGTAGTTTCATTGTACAGATATTCTACTGTTAGAATAACAGTACAGAATAATAACAGCTCTTAATCGCTCTGGATTTAAAAGAAAAGCCTAAATTGTAATAGTAGTTGTATATTGTCCATTTATTATTTTAGGCACTTGTGTGGCTATTCATACATCTTTATACAAATATATATATTCTATACACTATTATATTTATATTAGAGTGTGGTCATCTGAGACCTAATGTAAATGTATTCTCTAGGTCAGCCAAGGGTTCGATTCATATATGGAACTTGAACACCCGGAGGTCTGAGAAGATTCTAGAGGGCCACTCTGGGAACTCTGTTATCTGGCTCAGCACACGACAGTCAACAGATGCCCTCATCAGGTACACATGATGGCTCCTGTTCTTACACTGATTTTACATTACATTTTATTCACCAGGCTTGGAGGTAGAGATTATCTTTTCGGCCCCTGTATGTGTGTCCAGGATCACAGGAATGTTGTCTGGGTTGTCTGATGCTACTGGTCCCTTCGATTGGGTTCATGAAATCAAGCACAAATCAATGCTTTCTTTCAATATAGGACAAAGGTTAACCACATTCCTATTCTGCGCATGTCATAATAGGTGAACATAGGATTGGTAAATAAGGTAGAGCCAATTATAGACCCCTAGTGGACCTCTGTAAATAAGGTAGGGTTTCTTTAAGTGGTTAAATCATTCTTGTCCAAAGAAAATTCCTCAAATGCTGCCTTGCTCCAGATTGAGGAACAAAGGTGATGGACTCTTTGCCTTAAGTCATTTTTTTTTGTGATATATATATATATATATATATATATATATATACATATATATATATATATATATATATATATATAAATTTTTTCTTTATTATAATCTGCTCTTCATTTTACATACCGGTGTGTATATATATTTTCTTGTTTTCTCCAGTCAGGGACGTGACATGCGTGTGTGTCTCTGGGACCTGAGGGAGGGCCGTAGTGACGTGACAGACTCCATGTGGACAGGCAGCGTTGGCTTCTGTCAGAGCTCCCTGCTGGAGAGCTGCTCTGGCCAACACCTCCTGGCCTGTCCTGGTCCACAGACCGAGGAGGTTAGTGGGCTGTCCTTTCTCAAGACCCCATCCCTCAAAAGGTTTCAATCTTGCTTATATGCACGCGCGCACACACACACACACACACACACACACACACACACACACACACACACACACACTGTACACATATATAAAAGAAAAAATATATATTTGATGGGTGGATAAATTAATAACAATTCAGACTAGGGTGAGAAAAAAGAGGATAGAGAAGGATGGGAAATTAATCTGAATAGGCCTAATGTACATTACACTGTACATTACTGTACATTAAACTCTGCAGCTGCCACTACTGTTGACTGATTGAACTGTTAGAGGTCAAGGGGCAGCACTACCTCTTCACTTTGTGAAATCTTTGCAGCATGTCTGAGAATTTGAAGCTGCATAATTTTGGTGTTAAGCCTACTTCTCAATATTAAAAAAAACAAAACAAATTGCATTCAACCCTTGAGACTTGCTATTGTCAGTTTGCCAGATAGGCTTTTGGCATCAGCACATGTTTGTGGCTTTCAGTAGCCTAAGCACCTTTGAAGTTGAAAGTCCTTTTGCATTGCTATCAAGGGCATTACACCTCAAAGTTAATGTCAGCTTTTCACCTTCTCTCACATATTATATTCTTTAAAATCTATTGCCATGCACAAATTACATAACTGCTAAAGCACCGCAGTGATTATTCTGGGGGCCAGATTTTAAATGTTTCATTTGAAGTCTTAGTAAGCTTAGTAAAATATCATAGGAGTGATCTCTGTGGATTATAGTGTTGGAAAATAGCTCATTTAGTTTGGACCCAAATAAGCAGTGAAGATAAACTAATCTTAAACTAAACCTTAGTCACACACACCTTGGCACTCATAACGGTAAAATAATTTATCTCTGTCAGTTTCCCAACCTCGATTTCCAAAAACATGCATTTTTCTTTTTAGGGCTGGGATAGTATGTCATTTGTATTATCAAGGTGAAAATCAACACATCCACATACATTGGATGTTAGCAGCTTTATTGGCTCAAACCAGAACTATTATGCAAGAGGTATTAGATGGGCTGGTATAAAAGAAAAGAGACTTCCTAGAAGAATAATGAACGAGGACTCCTTTTCATTTTATTTATTTATTGTTTTTGCTATTCTAAAAATCAGTTTACCTGTCAAAATATATAGTAGAAAAGATAATAACTGGGAAAAAAAGCCTCTGAGGAAGACGAAAGTCGAAACGTCAGTCACTCCTGCAAAACAAAGAACGTGCAGACCAGTCGAGTGCTCCAGTTTATTTTATTTGGGGATTCTCCTGAAAGTGCCCATGTATCATATCTTTTCTGATGCAAGTTGAGCACTGATGAGCCCTTCTACCTTCTGCTGGCTGAAGCGTGCAGGACTTCTCTTTTCCTTGAGAAATGTGCTATTGGAATATATTTTCCAGTTGGACTTATGGATGCGGCAATCATTTCTACCCACATGATCTTTTACTGTCATGTCTTGTGGGTTTGTTGAACTAGCCATGCTGGGACCCGAGGGCCATGAACTCGCAACGAAATAATATTCTACAATACCACATCCCCATCCACTAGTGTTGAGAAACACTGTCTGTCTGTAGAGGTTAGTCTCTTGTGCAACGAAGCGGGACCGAGAGGTGGGGGGGGCAGTTAGCAATTCAGCCACCTTTTATTGCCTCCAGATTCATGTTACTGCACTCTGTGCTGGAAGAGCCACACTTAAAAGGGACAGGGCAGTCACTTGATCCAGCCAAACGTGCCGCTGGTAAGTCTGGTCCACATGGACCAGGCATCGGGGCGCCTGCAATTTCCAGCACCTCAATAATGCTATTGTCCCTAACAGACAGACAGATGCGCTCTCTCTTTCTCTCTCTCACACACACAGATCCTATCATGTATCCACAAACCACACACACACACACACACACACACACACACACACTGAGAGAGAGTCACACAAATATACAGATTAATGAATAAATTACCTCCACAACCACAGCAGCACATTTGACAGAGAACAGCATACATTAACAGATATACACTGATGAACATTCATGACTTCATGCACATAAATAAACAAAACCACTCAATACATCCACCACAAAGCATGGCACACCACTGCAGTTCAAGGTTCAAGGTTATCTTTATTTGTCTCCCTTGGGAGAACTTTGTCTTGGAGACAGAGTCACAGCTGCATACAAATAACAGACATGTTCACATACGAAAAAGAAAAAACACCATGAAACACCCAACATACACAAAACAGAGATATTGCACACATTCCCTTGATAAAGTGCAACTATAGTCATTAAAGTGCATTCGGCAATCCCTGATTGAGCATTTTAGTTGACAGGGGAACAAAAGAGTGTTTAAATCTATTATATACACATCGTGGAGTTCTCTACCTCCTACCGGATGGCATTAGCTCGTACTCTCGGTACAGTACATGCAAGGGGTCAGATACAATATTCCGAGCCTGTCTCACCACTGCTTGTTCAAAGATGGCCTGGGGAGTGATGGGTGGGGTGGACATGCCCATGATCTTCCCAGCCATGTTTGCTAGCCTATTTACTTGAGACTTGTATTTCACAGTTAGATTGCCAAACCAGCTGGATATACCGTATCTTAGGATTGACTCTATACTAGCTCTGTAAAAGGTCAGTGTAGTGTCATAGGCAGGAGGTCAGGTACACTGTAGGAAGTTACTGTAGGTATGTTGGTGAGCAGTTATGTAAATAAGGAGGCAGATCACATATTATTTCCTGGCTGGCTTTTTGAGGTTTTCGTTGTTTACAGCTGGCAGAAAGTCTCCTGCCAGCAGATTGCTGCCATAGCAGAGACACATTAATTAATAGTGTGGTTGTTTTATTTATGGGCGATGCAGCGGTGCCACACAAGAACGGTCCCGGCAGCACCTGAGGCACATGCAGCTGGGTGAAGGCCCTCTTTGTCAGGCGAGACGAGAGGGAAGCATGTGGGACAGATGTGCTACGGTGCTAAAATACAGATTGCTGTCTTCAAGGGCATGTTTAATCTCAGGCCTAATGAGGATGAATCTGTGGATCATCAGCATACAGGAAATCAGGGGTCTGAGTGTTGGTGTACAGCCACATCAGCGCACGCGCACGCACACACACACACACACACACACACACACACACACACTCTGTTTCTCTCTCTCGCTTTTTCATGCATACACATACATACACAGACTCGCTCGTAAATTCACACATACTGTATATACCCTCTCTTTCTCACTCTCTGTCTCTTACACACACACGCACGCACGCACGCATGCACATGCAGAGACACTCACTTTCTCCAGGGCTTCATTAGGCTGTGTGTATTTTGTCAGAATCAGTGCCAGCGTTCTCAGGAAAACACCATTCACGTCTGGGGGTCGGCCTTTAGTAGGATTTATTATAGACAGTCGGATGGCCGTTTTCCCCTGATGGATAGGACTGTACTGATGCTGGGAGCAATACTGAGCTGCTTCTGGACTTAAATGAGAGAGGCTGTGACTTGAGTGGCTCATTACAAAGACCAGTCATGATTTAGCTTTGCGTTTCTCAACCTTTTGGGTTGAAACCTTATTTTTTAAATATAGGATTTCTACTTCTTGGTCAAAGCAAAGGGAGTCCTAATTGAGCAACATAGCCAACCTACAGTAACGTACAGGTTTTGTGATTTTTATTAATAATACTGGTGTCGATAAGTAGGAAGTCATGAGATAAGATGCGAGGAATTTGACAATTGAGAATAATAATCAAATCAATAATAATAACTAGAATCCTGTGTCGTGACTTGGGGAGCAGCAGAGCGAGGATGTATAATTTTGAGTAGATTTGAGAAGAACCGTTTTTGGTCTCATTTGATGTTGTGGCTAGTGCTACATAGTCCAGTACGTACAGTATATCTGACCCGTGGTTACAGTGAGACTGGTTGATCTATTAAACTGGCACAAGCAAACCTCTACAGCAGGGGGGTCAAACACATTTCAGATCACGGGCCAGATTGGGGGGGGGTGGGGGGTGGGGGTGTGTGTGTGTACAACTGCAGCTGTCAGTGCCTTTGTTTTTTCAACCTGCTGTCTCTAGTCTATAACTACAGTGTATTGCTTTACAAGTTTAGTTTATTATGACAACTATTGCTTTTGACATAGGTATTTTGGGAGCCCCATCCCTTACATTAGTAAACCATTTGAAATGTAACATTTATAGACCGAAATGTAGAATAATGTCATGGCTATACACAACTATAACTACAAAATGTAAAATTTGACACATCATAAAAAGTCAGTGTAAAGACTTTAATCTGCTCTGAGGAAGGCTGGTTGCCGAAACGCTTTCGTTTCGCGTTCTCAATATGAGAAATTGCATCTTTTACTTTGGTTTGGAGTGCCACTTTTTCCACTTTTTCCACTTTTCCACTTAGGTTTATGATTTAAGTCATATTTATAGCTGAGCACCCACTGCCTAAACTAATGATTTAAGTTATATTTATAGCTGAGCACCCACTGCCTAAACTAATGATTTAAGTTATATTTATAGCTGAGCACCCACTGTCTAAACTAATGATTTAAGTTATATTTATAGCTGAGCACCCACTGCCTAAACTAAGTTATATTTATAGCTGAGCACCCACTGCCTAAACTAATGATTTAAGTTATATTTATAGCTGAGCACCCACTGCCTAAACTAATGATTTAAGTTATATTTATAGCTGAGCACCCACTGCCTAAACTAAGTTATATTTATAGCTGAGCACCCACTGCCTAAACTAAGGGCCGATTCATACTCCTATTTTACCGCTGTTTCTG
This sequence comes from Protomyctophum parallelum, assembly GCF_964188405.1. Taxonomy (NCBI): domain Eukaryota; kingdom Metazoa; phylum Chordata; class Actinopteri; order Myctophiformes; family Myctophidae; genus Protomyctophum; species Protomyctophum parallelum. Next base: position 6,420,022 of record NC_139710.1, on the reverse strand, counting down.
CGCTGTAGTGCCGAAATGATTTCGGCTCATCAGAAATTTTCAGTAGCACCGAAGAGCCGACTTTAGGACGGTACCATAGACCAGGGGTAGGCAACCTTTGGCACTGGTGCCAACCTTGGCACAAAGGAGGGTGATCACTGGCACACTGGCATAAAGAAAACCAATTACCGGTAAATAAACAATTAAAAAAAAATTAGTCAAATAAATGAATTCACTCATATTTGTATGTAAATTACATCCTGCACATCATTCTACATTCATTAAAACTCTAAACTCTGACTGGGGGAGGGAGATATAGGAGGGCTATGCTCTGAGTCTAATGATCATTATAACAATGTGAAAATATTTAACAAGGGAAAAGGTTATATTCGTGGACAATCAAAACATGTTGGAATTGTGGTGTGGTGTCATTAAAGTGACACGCTGACTATCCAGAAACTAAAAACATGGCACTTTGTTTCAAAAAGGTTGCAGACCCCTGCCATAGACTGTAAAGAATATGGACAAAGCGTTCCCCGGGTCTAACATGAACGTAAAATGAAGCCTGAAATCCCTTGCATTCTAATGCACTGTAAGTCGCCATCTTTCAAGATCCGTTTTGGCCCAGCTGGCCATTGGCTGGCCCAGACAACGAGGCGGGACTTCCCCCCTTCTTCTCCGTTGGTTTTTATTTTGACTCGAGTGGGAGGGGAATCCCGATCATAGACTGTAACGGTAGCCACGCCCCTCAGAACATACGCGACTTTATGGTAATTTATTTTATAAATGGGACCATAATTTTCCAAAAAGAATATTATGACATTAGAAATGAGACTTTAAACTAGTGACTGGAAGCAGAAAGTATTCATGACCATGTTTATTAAGGTAATACAGTCTAGGTGAAGTTGGGCCAAAATACATGGGCCTCTATGGAGCTATGGGGCTTTTTGGGTCCAGTCCAGCGCCACAACAGGCCATTATATGAACTACCGATTTCAAATGAGGCTTCACGAAATATCTGGCTGACTGCCCCCCTGGACGGTACCCGCCCCCCCCGAACCTCAAATGATTCACAATGACACATTGTAGGCTCTACAGAGCCGAACCGACTTTTATTCGGCTCTAAAGTAGGAGTATGAATCGGCCCTAAGGGCAGCATCCAGAGGGGACCTTTCTGTCTACCTAAATCCGTATGCATTTAGAATGCATTGCACACATACTTTTGCATTTAATTTCATATCTAAATGGAGGTTCATTTCATCTGCTAGAGGGCAGGATTTTGTTTTTCGCATTAAAAAACCCCAATAAAACTACAAATAAACCATAAAAATCAAACATAAATAATATGTTTGGCAACATAACGAATACGACAATGGATACACAGTATGAATAATATGCAGGATAGGATGGAGCATAATTTCCTACTGACCTACACAAGCCCCCATCCCTATTGAAACAACCATGGCGACTAATATAATATGGGTGTATTTTCTGAGAAAGAGATCGAAAGAGAAAGTGTCATCAGCACGAGATGGTATATTGGGTTATCGGAGAACTCGCCGGTTTTCCAAATCGCAGCGGTATGGTGCATTTTAGTTTTACTTCACCTTTATTTAAATTGCATTGAATTGAAAGAGAGAGGATAGTTGTTTAGAGTTTACACTAGATGAAGTAGGAATGCTAAAGTTTAAATGCCAAAGTACCAAAACAATGTATATTCATTAGTAAACAATATCCTGAAATATCATTGGTACTATCATTGGTATTCACAAGACACATAGACTCCCCTTTTTATCATTATTTAGCTGACCATTTAATTGCACAAAATAATTTGATCATTTTGGAATGAACTATAACATCTGTGGGTTTGACATACTGTACTATACTGATGAAGACATTAAAGTTGTTTCTCTACACTTTTCGCTGCGGTGAGTTGGAGGGTTGGTAAACCGGCGAGTTATATTGGACGATCATAACGCTTCATCTCCCTTCTCTCTTTCTTCTTTGCTGTTCACTACTGCCACCATGGTTTCCTGTGGCATTGCACCTTCTGAATCCATACATTTTGCATTAGTACGTTTAAAGAACAAAGGATGAAATGAACGCAAAGTACAGGTGGAGAAGCTATGTCTCTTACAGTATAAATGGGCCTTTAGCCATGACAAATTACAGCACTTTTGATATTATTGTAATAACTTGTTATGTCATCCACAGTAACAGTTTTTGTGCTTTCGTTTGAAATGTACCCATTCGGCATACTGTGAAATAAAAAAATAAATTAATCAATCAATGACACAGTGACAGCTGTGATGTTTTAGCCCAATACCACACAGCTCTTGGTCAATCAGATTGCTTTATCATAGACAACTGTTGTGTATTAAGTATCTGATGACCACTTTCCACACATTCCTTGCCAGTCTTCTATTATGTCCTCTTAACTTGATGTTAAATTCTCACTTTTGCATTCACAGATCAGGATTGTACAGCTGCCCAGTATGGCCAAAGTCTGTACCCTGATGCCAGACAAGAAACTGGGGATGGTTATGTGCATCCAGCTATGGCAGGTAAGCTCCAGACTAACATGTCAGTGAATTGAAACAAATGCAAAGAATCAACATTTGACACCGTATCGTATCCTGTAGGCTTAGCGACTTACTTTCCATACAGTGCACACGGTAAAGTCCCCAGTGTTTATTTAACATGGAGAGTGTACAATTGTACAAAGTAAACTAACAGTGAGGAGTTGTCTGTATAGCACATATGGCAGGTAAGGACATAGTCACAGTCAGAAAACGTCACTGGTTTGTCTACTTCATGACTGCAGTGGCATGTCATCTCCTCTACCTGGTCTTTTCTGACATTCTTCACTGTGCTGTCTAATAGACCAGAACTAAAAACAATCTAAACTAATCAAAGTATTTAGAATGCCCACAGGTTGAGACAAAAGTCAATCAAAATTCAGTTCATGTCTTTGTCATTTTCCCTCAGAAGTACAATCAACTGAAAGACAGTGTGTTTGCCGCCAAAGAACGAAAAACTAATGTAAATAGACTAACTTGACTGCATACAAGACAAAACATTGTATGATTGTATTGTAGCAACGTGGTAAAATACAACAACTGAAACATATCAATGTAGGTTATAAAATCTCTATTAGGAAAGTCTAAACTACAACATTAACAAGCTCCTTGCAGCCTGGCAGAATTGTTAGGATGGAGACTACAGGTTTGATACCCGACACCACCAACATGTGCAACAGTAGTAGCCACTCTGGACAACGGCATGAAGAAAACATGACTTGGGCAACATTTAGGCTAGAAATGCTGATTTCACTTTAAAGGTCATTCAACTAGTATTGAGTGGATAAAGCTTTGCATTAAGGTCCCCGCACACTGCTGTGTTTTTCAGATTTTTAGCTGCGTTTTTTCCGTCTGTTTAACGAAAAATGCGTCCAGTGTGCAACCACCTTTACTCTCTTTACACTTTTTCTATTAACATTTATAGACATATTGGCTGGAATCCCACAACAAGATAGAATAACAGAAAGGTCCACACATAGAGATGGAGGTTGAGAGACATTTTGATTTATGTCCCACCTCCCCACCCTAACTCATCTCACACACACACACACACACACACACACACACACACACACACACACACACACACACACACACACACACACACACACACACACACACACACACACACACACACTCTCTCACTCACACACACACACACACACACACACACACACACACTCTCACACACACACACAATTGTCCCGGTCTCTCTTTTTTTTCTTTTTCTTTCCATGCATTTCTTCTGGGTTGGCAGAGAGTCCCAACACAGTAATTAGAGCGTTAGGTTGGAAGGGGACTGGGGTTCACGTCATCCATATATCAGCCTGCAGCTGTACCTCCGTCCAAGAGAAGTCTCGTGCTCTGTTTGATAAATGCTGTCGAAAGTTTTATTTCCCTGTCATTAACGAGACCTGTAATTATTTTCAGGCTTAATTAATAACTCTTTTTTCCCCTCCATTTTTGGGGGATATTGGGTGGCCTTGTGGGTCTTCTTGCTTATGCAAGCTTAAACAAATTGCAGGTGGTTTTGGCGGAGGGTTTTGGGACATTATGCAGTTTAGTGGC